>NC_083344.1:35247665-35547665 GCF_019175385.1 Lycium barbarum
TGATAAGGGACTCGGTGGGTGAAATCTTGTATAACAAAATCATGTATCATATATGCACATAGCGTGTCTCGGCCCTTTGTTAAGGGACTCGTTAGTGAAATCATGCATGGCAGAATTATGTACCATGTATTCATAACGTGTCCCGGCCCTCTACTGCGGGTCTCGGTGGATAATCATCATGTGCCATCCTGGCCGCCATCCCCGTAACATCATAACATAAACATACACATATAACGTGTCCCAGCCCGCAAGTACGAGGGACTCGGTGAATAATGCAAAGAGGTACGCACGAGATCATGTCCTGGCCCCGGCTCAGTGAAAAGATATACTATAACTTGCACGAACAGAGTAGTGCAGAAACATATGCATATAAATCCAGGCTCGATAGACAAACCAAATAATATGTCATAGGACGTACCTTTCGTAGGTTACGACGGATTATGTCAAGCAGAATTTCTGAGATTGTTCGTACATAGCAAATATACCATGGGGTTTAATGGCATAGTCAGAATGGTCACTCTTTAACAATTAGAACAATTCAAATGACAAATCGTTTCAAGGAAGTCGGACGTCAGTCATAGCGTACATGTATGCCCTTTTTGGGGATGGCACGATTCACTATATCAAATCATGTTTCTAGAATCATAGCACGTATCAAAGTATAATACAGATTATTCACATTTATTATTTGCTAAACAGAACAATAACCCAAAGTTTCTTTTAAGCACTGTATAGGTATAAGACAAATAAAGCGATAGTAGGAGGTCTCGAAATCTGCGGGCCCACCTCGGACCAACTCGAGGCGGCATACGTAAATTATAGATAATAGACCTTATGAGGTCGTCCATAATCATTTAGAAGTATTCCGACTCCGTTTCGGAAAGTTGCAAACATAAGGTTCACTTTAAGGACAAGTTAGAAGGAAATTGATTCAATCTTACTAAAGGAATTGGAGCGGATTTCAATCTCGAATGCCGAGGGACGGAGTCGTATTTAAGGCTCACGGCCGAGCCTATTACGTTTAGAACATGCCTAAGAATGAAGGGGTAGGCTTTACATACCTTGGTTGCGTCCTACGCTCGTCCAAACTCGATTCCTGTTTCGCCCAAAAACTGCAAATGGTCACATTTACCAATTACTATTCATGAGACTTAAAAATTCTAACCTTAACCGATACTTGTTTATAAAAATTTGGGCAGCACCTCCCCTATGCATATAGCCTCCCCGAGATTCAACTCGGCTCAAAACAACCAACAACATCAACCACATCAACAATTATCATAATTCACAATATGCGCAATTAGTCTACTTTACGACATAATGCAAAAATCCTCATTTCGACTTCACACTTCCAAATCAATACCAACATACTCTCATTTATTACTAATCAAGGTTATTACAATACCATTCAGAAGCATATCATAACATTTCTACAATATATACACGAGATATACACAAGATATACAAAACATGCAAACTTTCCATCAAAGCCATAATTTATCCCATTCTCCTAATCTTTAACATACAAGTTCATAACACATTTCCATCTTCCAAGTTCATCAACATTAATCATAATTTGCACCTTAACCACTTCATTTTCTTAATTTCATAAGATTATACTAAAACGACATACTTTCCGAGAACAACTTAACAACAAATTCTTCATGTTGGCTTAACCCATTATTCTTCCATCTACTTCACAAAGCCATAACAACACAATTAACATATAAAACAAAATTAACTCATTTTCATCTCAACTCCATGCCACACGGCCAACACCTACTTTCTCCAAGTTCCATTAAATTCATTCAACTTTCATTTCCAATGTGAATTACACCATATCCACAACTAGAATACAACATAAAAATTGAACTCATCACACTTATACATTTACATACACACACGGCCACAACACAACACACACCACACGGCTTGCACTTGCACATCACAACTCCACAATTCTCATCTAATTCTAATCATTATAACATATATACTTATTCCATAGCATGAAACATAGAATCCATACCTTTCCTTCAAATTGCAACTTTCCGCAACCGTGGTTCTTTCGCCAAACCAATTATACCACGTTGAAGTGCGTCTTGAGCTTGTTACTAATTCAAGAAAAACAAGATTTTTGGATTGAGATTGAAGGCTAGATTTTTTTTTTCTTTCTTTCCTCTTCTTTCTTTCATTGGAGCCGAATGGCTCTTTTTTTTTTTTTCTTGATTTTTCCTTTGTTTTCTTGAAACTTCTAAGGCTAATGATCCTTTTATAGTTAATTGGCATATGACAATTTAATTAAAACATGGGCTTGGGCCTTGTAGTTGGCCAGCCACGTCCTTAACACTTGGGCCTCAATTTCATTTTTTTTAGCCTAATTTGGTCATAGATCTTATTTGTAATTCCCGAACTAATTTCCAAAATTCCAATTTTGCCCTTGGCCTCCTCTCGTATTTCCACACCAATGTTATTATAGCCAGCACATTCATACTAAGTAAAGTCCAAATATAGCCTCATTCATTACAAGTCAAGTTATCTCGAATTTTCCGAATATGCAAAAATGCCGGATATAACAGTACTGACGTCTGTTTTCTTTGGACGTTGTGTTCATGCTGACAGGTTGATAGGGGGACGAGCTCGATCTGGATTCTTAGGAGCTGTCAGCTGATTGAAAGCACTCCATTGTTCGGAGGTGCTTATGATTTTTTTTTGGTACATATGTATATTTTTGGCATGACGGAGTCTTGTTCCGTCTACATGTATAGTATGTCAGTAGAGGCTCGTAGATGCGTAGTGTGGATTTGATGGTCTCACAAGTTTATTACAGCATGCATGTATATATTATATATATTATTTTGATGGACTAATGAGGCATTTGTATATATATATAGACTGATTGTGTTTTCCACCGGAAAATGATTTTCATACAATTATGAATGATAAAGAAGCGTAAATGACTATGATAAGTGAGGAAATAAGGGGTGCTTGGTGGTCAGCCTCGGGTACCCGTCGCGGCCCCTAGCTGGGTCGTGACAGAAGTGGTATCAGAGCAGTACGTCCTAGGAAGCGTCTACGAGCCGTGTCTAGTAGACTCTTGTTTATGGTGTGTTGTACGACACATCAATAAACAGGAGGCTACAGGGCATTTAGGAAAATGACCATTTTTCTTCTTATGAGATCGTGCTATAGAGCCATGCATAAGACCTTGCTCCTCTTAAAAGTGTGTTGTGATTTCAGAATGCCTCCAAAGGGAAAAGCTACAGCCACCCAGAAGGGCAAAGCTACGACAAAGAGGCAGGCGGAAAGAGAGCCTCAAATGAATGTAGACGAGGGCGAATCACAAAATGAGGCCCCGCCCAATGTAGAAGAGCAAGGAGGAGCCTCCGCTAAAATTCCTCCGCCAGTTGCTTCGGGTCAACAAGTGACCGAAGCTATTCATCTATTGACGCAATTGGTTTCCGCCCAGGCACAACGGCAGAATGTGGGCCTGAGTGATCATTCATCCAGTACGAGAGCTTGTGATTTCCTGAATTTAAATCCTCCGGAGTTTTTCGGGTCGAAACCGGATAAGGACCCACAAGGCTTTATCGATGAGATGCTGAGGACGCTGAAACTTATGCATGCTTCTGAGACCGAATCGGTAGAGTTGGCTTCTTATAGACTCCGCGATGTGGCGGTATTATGGTATAACAACTGGATAGCATCGAGGACAGAAAATGCACCTTCCCCCTTTTGGCAAGAGTTTGTTGATGCTTTCATTCGCCATTATTTGCCGCCCGAGGTCCGCCGAGCTACAGCGGACAGGTTTTTGAATCTGTAGCAAGGAAGCATGAGTGCTCGGGAGTATAGTATGAAGTTTAATTCTCTGGCCAGGTATGCCCCGACTATGGTGGGCGATATGGGCGATCGTGTAGATGGATTTATGAGTGGTTTGGGGCCACATTTGTTTAGAGATTGTCTGACGACCTCTTTGCAAGACGGGATGGATATTTCCCGAATACAGGCACATGCTCAGAATCTTGAGGAACGACAACAGCTGCAAAGAAGTGATCGTGATAATGACAGAAGGCAAGGTAAGAGAGCTAGATCTATGGGAGTGAGCAGTGAATATTGAGGGGGATCGAGACAGATGTATTCTAGGCACTCAGGTCAGTCAGCGACTAGTGCGCCTTCCAGATTCTCAGATAGGAGGTTCGATCGTTCTTTTCAGATAGGACAAGGCCAGAGTTCGAGGGCCTCAGATTCTCAGTTCAGGGGAGATTCTAGTCAGAGGAGACCCTCAGTATCGCGGTGCAGCCAGTGCGGTAGAATGCATTCCGGACAGTGTTGTCAGGGTTCGGATGCTTGCTATGCCTGTGGGCAGGTTGGTCATATGATGAGAGATTGTCGTTCAGCAAGAGGTAGAGTTGGGACTCAGCCTACAGGATCAGTAGCAGGGTCTTCTTCAGTACGCCCGACAGCACAGACTCCCCAGATGGCAGCAAGCCGAGGCAGAGGCAGAGGCGCAGCATCTACTCCAGGTGCCACTCAGCCCCGAGTATATGCTCTAGCGGGACGACAGGATCTTAAGTCCTCCCTAGACGTTGTCATAGGTACCTTGACTATATTTTCCCGTGACGTTTATGCTTTGATCGATCCGGGTTCCACTTTCTCTTATGTTACTCCGTATGTTGCTGATTGTATTGGGGTGAAACCCAAGCCAATTAAATCTTTGGAGGTATTCACTCCGGTTGGTGATCCCGTGATAGCGAGGAAAGTGTATAAAAATTGTGTCGTTGTGATATGTGATCGCCAGACCAAAGTCGATTTGATTGAGCTGGAAATGGTAGATTTCGACGTAATTATGGGCATGGATTGGTTGGCCTCGTGCTATGCTAATGTCGATTGTCGGACGAAAGTAGTTCGATTCGAATTTTCGGGAGAGCCCATACTTGAATGGAAGGGTAATATGGCATCCCCAAAGGGTAGGTTTATTTCCTACCTTAAGACAAGAAAGATGATAGCCAAGGGCTATATTTATCATTTAGTTCGGGTTCACGACACCGAGGCAAAGTCACCGACTCTTCAATCTGTTCTGGTAGTGAATGAATTCCCAGATGAACTTTTAGGTCTTCCTCCAGAAAGGGAAATTGAGTTCGCTATTGATGTATTGCCGGACACCGAGCCTATTTCCATTCCCCCTTATCGAATGGCTCCGGCAGAGTTGAAAGAGCTGAAGGTGCAGTTGCAGGATTTACTTGAAAAAGGATTTATAAGGCCCAGTTCGTCGCCGTGGGGAGCGCCGGTCTTGTTTGTGAGAAAGAGGGACGGTTCCCTACGAATGTGCATTGATTATAGGCAATAGAATAAGGTGACGATAAAGAATAAATATCCACTTCCCAGGATTGATGACTTGTTTGATCAGCTGCAGGGCGCTAATTGGTTTTCAAAAATAGATTTGCGATCCGGTTATCACCAAGTTAGAGTTAGAGAAGCGGATATTCCCAAAACTGCTTTCAAGACCAGATACGACCATTATGAATTCCGAGTAATGTCGTTTGGGTTGATTAATGCCCCGGCGGTTTTCATGAATTTAATGAATAATGTATTCAGGCCATTTCTGGATCTCTTCGTGATAGTATTTATTGATGATATTCTGGTGTATTCTAGCACAGAAGCGGAACATGCTGAACACTTGCGAACGGTGTTTGGAATCCTCCGAGCTCGAGAGTTGTATGCAAAGTTCTCAAAGTGCGAGTTTTGGCTAGATTCTGTGACATTTCTAGGACATATTATTTCAGATGATGTCATCCGAGTCGACGTTCAGAAAACTGAAGTTGTAAAGACTTGGCCAAGGCCTACAACGCCTACAGAAGTTCGCAGTTTCCTGGGCTTTGCAGCATATTACAGGAGGTTCGTAGAGGGCTTTTCATCTATTTCTGCCCCATTGATGAAGCTAACTCAGAAGTTCGCGAAATTTCAGTGGCACGATGCATGTGAGCGTAGTTTCCAAGAGTTGAAAAATAGATTTATTTTAGCTCCAGTGTTAACACTACCGGAAAGGGCAGATGGCTATGTGGTGTATTGTGATGCTTTCGGTGTGGGAGTAGGATGTGTATTGATGCAGCACGGGAAGGTTATTGCCTATGCTTCAAGACAGCTACGGAAACATGAAAAGAACTATCCAACTCATGATCTAGAGTTGGCCGCGGTTATTTATGCGTTGAAGATATGGAGGCATTATCTGTATGGTGTGCATGTTGATATCTATATGGATCATAAAAGTCTCCAACATATTCTTAAGGAAAAGGAGTTGAACCTACGGCAGAGGCGGTGGTTAGAATTGCTGAAGGATTATGATGTGACTATCCTATATTACCCCGGAAAAGCGAATGTAGTAGCCGATGCGCTTAGCCGTCGATCAATGGGCAGTTTAAGTGAAGTCCCTTTAGAAAAGAAAGAAATGGTTCGTGAGCTCTATTGATTAGCAAATCTTGGAGTATGGGTGATCGAGTTAGAAAGCACCGGAATTTGTATTGATGATCCTACAGCCTCGCCCCTGAATATTGAAATAAAAGAGCACCAGTATGCAGATCCGCGAATTTGTCATTACAGGGATGTATCCCCTGGAAAAGAGAAGTCTCCATTTAGAGTTTCCGTAGATGGGGTTCTTAGATACCGAAGCAGACTGTGTGTACCGGATGTGGCGAAATTGCGCCAATGGATTCTAGAAGAAGCTCACTATTCTCGGTACTCCGTTCATCTAGGTGCGACCAAAATGTACCATGATCTTAAGCTAATATATTGGTGGGATGGCATGAAAAGGGACATAGCAAAATTTGTAGCACAGTGTCCAAATTGCCAACAAGTAAAAGCCAAACATCAAAAGCCAGGAGGATTATTACAAGCAATGGAAATTCCTACGTGGAAATGGGAAGTAATGAATATGGATTTTATGGTGGGACTACCCCGTTTTCGAGGGAAGTATGATTCTATATGGGTGATCGTGGACAGACTCACGAAAGCATCTCATTTCCTTCCAGTTAAGATCACGTATTCAACGGGAGATTATGCTAAGTTGTATTTGAAAGAAATTGTGCGACTTCATGGAACTCCATTAGCCATTATTACAGACAAAGGGGCACAGTTTACAACCAAGTTTTGGAAATGTTTTCAAGAAGGTCTAGGTACTCAAGTCAAGTCCAGCACGGCATTTCATCCACAGACTGACGGGCAAGACGAGCGTACTATTCAGACCTTGGAGGATATGCTACGAGCGTGCATGTTGGATTTTGGCGGTAGTTGGGATGAGCATTTACCCCTTATTGAATTTTCCTACAACAACAGCTATCATTCCGGTATTCAAATGGCTCCGTATGAAGCATTATATGGAAGAAAGTGTAGATCTCCAATTGGATGGTTTGAAACCGGAGAAGCACAATTGATAGGCCCCGAATTGATTCAACAAGCGGTCGAAAAAGTCAAAATAATTCGAGGCCGACTGTTAACAGCCCAAATTTGCCAAAAGTCTTATGCAGAAAACCGCCGACGAGACTTGGAATTTCAGGTAAATGATTGGGTATTCCTGAAAGTATCACCGATGAAAGGGGTGATGAGATTTGGCAAGAAAGGGAAGTTAAGTCCTAGATACATCGGACCCTATAAAATTGTCCGTAAGGTGAGTCATGTAGCATATGAACTGGACTTGCCTTCGGAGCTTGAAGCAGTTCACCCAGTCTTTCATGTTTCGATGCTCCGCAAATGTATTGGAGACCCAACAAGAATAGTTCCGGTTGATGATGTGCAGGTGACAGAGAAGCTGACATATGAAGAAGTACCTATTGCTATTTTAGATAGACAGGTGCGAAGACTTCGAAATAAAAAAGTCGCTTCAGTCAAAGTTCGATAGCGAAACAACAACAGGGAAGAAATGACTTGGGAAGCGGAAGAGAAGATGAAAGCCAAATACCTGCATCTATTCCAATCTCCAGAAGAGGTTCATGATGAAACGCCGAGGTTATAAGGTATGTATGCATTAAATGAAGTGTAATAATCATAGTATCTGAGTACCCCTATTCCCAGTATTTTCCAAAAATCTCATTGTGTTATGGCCCTGTGGGGTAGTGATATTGTGGGGTTGCTGTGACAAGTTAGTAGTTCCAATTCACAGGGGAAACTCTGGCGAAATTTTTCTAGGATTCCCGAGTATTTTAGCATTCGAGGACGAATGTTCCAAAAGGGGGGAAGAATGTTACACCTCGGAAAAGTGCCCGTACATGTACAATGAATAGACCAACGAAGGGTATGAGTGTGCGACGTTTTACTAAGTAGAGAATGACGATTCATGAAATTTTGTAAATAAGAAAGTTGTAGAATTTCAAATCAGCCAGTGGTCGTAAAACAGAATACGGCCCGTAAAGTGATTTACGGACTGTATACTGCCATCGTCCTCAAACGTCCCAAAATTTTCAAATTTCCTTCCAAAGTTTAAATGGTAAAATACGACCCAGTTTACGGACCGTAAACTGAAATGCGGCCCGTAAACTGTGGCCGTAAACCATCATGACCTCCAACAAACCTTTCTGTTTTTGATATGCTTAAATACGACCACGTTATACGGCCCGTAAACTAGTATACGGTCCGTAAACTGTGGTTTACGACCAATGTACACCCCGACGACTGCTCATTAAAAATCAGATTTTGTGATTATTATAAGTGACTTTCTCATTCATTTTCATTCATATTTCATCTACAACCTTCAAGAACCCTCTAGAACTTATCCAAACAATTCATCCACAAAATTTAAGAGAATAAAAGGGAGATCAAGATCAACAACACCAAATCCATGAAACAAAGTGTGTGAAACTCAAGTGAAGTTCATCTAAACCAAGAAATTCCAAGGAAGGAAAAATGGGGTTTTGAGGAAGGAGGAAGAACTCCACTCTAGGCTTGTTCCACCACCATCTAAGGTAAGTTGTATGACTTTATCATGTTGTTTAAGGTATTGGAAAGCTAAGATGCTTGAATTGTAGAAAGACATGGAAAATGTGTCTTAAATGGGAGAATAATGTCATAATTGAATCGTAGTTTAATGGAACCATAAACGTTGATGTGCCATGATTATGAATATGTTGTAAATGATGTTTAGACCAGGAAATAAGCATTATATATGAGAAAACGAGATAACGAACTACAACCATAAATGTGGAGAAAATAGAGAAAAATGGTGGATTTTGCTCAAAGTATATGAATGACGATTGTTGATATGATATTGTGAAGTGCTTTTGTAAATGTTTCGGAGTTGATATAGACTATGAGAAAAGTAGTATAAATAAAGGAAGTGCTGCCCAATTTTCTCTAGAAATAGTGACGCATTCCCGTAGTCGATTAACTAACGTCAATACGAATTATTTCGTGAAGGTAGCGACGTGACATTAAAGGAGAGCAAGTGAACGATAGCTTAGCTAAACGAAAAAGGTATGTGAGGATAGTCCTTTTATTTCTATGGCATGAATCCCATGATATGATTCTTTTCCCTTTCCATGATTCTCCTATATCCTGGAAAGCCAAGAGCCTAAGATCATGAATAGCTATATGAGTCAAGAGATATGATATGACGTTCTTATAAAGTAAATGATGTTGTTCCTTGTATACACTCACCTTATATACTAATCCCTTCAAGGTGAGGCAGAATGTTCATATATGTTCATAATGGAATCGAGGGTTCACGACCTTACGTCACCTCGATAGAATGCAGTTGTTCTAGAGTCTTTATGCATGTACGATGACAAGTATATTTTGATAAGCATATTATTATAAGTATTTTATGATGAGCATGTAATGATTGCATCACACCGGGCCTAGTTGGTCGGGCAGTCACCGCGAAAGCGGGCAGCTATACGATTCACCTTGGCCAGTTGGCATGGGCAGACACCACAAGTGGGCGGCATGCGATGGTACCCCGGACGCGGGAGGCCCGAACGCGGGCTAATGTTACTGATTATCACACCGCACCTATATGGTCAGCATGCATTACGTTTTATATGATTCCCAGTCAGGTACAGTTGCTCCATACTTGAGGCCTCCTTTATGTTCTTGATGTGTTGTTGTTGCTCATGCCTCTCATACTCGGTACAACATTCGTACTGATGTCCATTTTCTTTGGACGTTGTGTTCATGCCCACAGGTAGACAGGGGGGCGAGCTCGATCCGGATTCTTAGGAGTTGTCAGCTGATTGAAAGCACTCCATTGTTCGGAGGTGCTTATGATTTTTTTTTTGGTACATATGTATATTTTGGGCATGACAAAGTCTTGTTCCGTCTACATGTATAGTATGTCAGTAGAGGCTCGTAGATGCGTAGTGTGGGTTAGATGGTCTCACAAGTTTATTACAGCATGCATGTATATATTATATATATTTTTTGATGGCCGGCATTTGTATATATATATATATATATATATCTATATATAAATATATGGACTGATTGTGTTTTCCACTAGAAAATGATTTTCATACAATTATGAATGATAAAGAAGCGTAAATGACTATGACAAGTGAGGAAATAAGGGGTGCTCGGTGGTCAGCCTCGGGTACCCGTCGCGTCCCATAGCTGGGTCGTGACAAAATTATATATACACAACTGAGCAAGCCGACGAGGCTGCTATGTAGGCTGAACGAAAAAACCTGAGAGCCAACGTGGCTATATAATATCCCAACTACATTCAACTGTCTACAAACCTCTAGGGAACACGAGCTGCAAAAAGGACGGGACACGGTGTCAAAATAGCATATCACCAAAGGGACTGCAGCTCCGCACCAAGTGGAGTGCACTGACTACGACTGAGTGGAAGGCCTACCGAGTTGAATCGTCTGTCCGACTACCTGAACCTGCGGGCATGAACGTAGCGCCCCAGACAAAGGGACGTCTGTACGAATAATGTACTGAATATGTAAGGCACGATAACAACTGTAATGAAATAACAAACTATACTCTGGATATTTCAAGAAAGCATCTGGAGGTGCTCTACCTGGGTTGCCTCTCATCTTAGGCAAGATAACATCACTCTATAGATATAACTTTGTGACTCGAAGGTGAGGCATAGATAACATAACTCCATTAGTAAAACGCTGTGACTCATAGGCCAGGTATAATCAACTCCATGACCCGTAGGTCAGGTATAAGTAACTCCATGACCCGTAGGTCTGGTATAATCAACTCCATGACCCATAGGCCAGGTATGCACAACCCCTTTCCCAAAGGCTAGGCGATAACTCCATGACCCGTAGGCCAAGCGATAACTCCATGACACGTAGGCCAGGCGTATACATATAATGATAACTCGAAGGCAACATAATAGCCTATAAACAACTTATCTATTAATTATACCTCCTGACATTCAATCATCTCATATAACTCAACTATTCTTATACTAGCTCTTAACTAGAGAGGAGTACTACACTAGGGTTATTGTAAACCAAGTATAATCTTCGTGAATAGCAGACCTTTGTGCGAATAGTCAAAAAGGTCTCAACAGTAGGAATCTTAAGAAGTTGAATCATCATCATTGTTACCATCATAGAAACATCCATCTTTAACATCATAAGCACTTTGAGAATCGTGAGCTCCGGGCTTTTTGGAAATAAGGATATTATAGAATCCATGTATGCGTTAATAGGAAAAAGAATCATGCCTTTAGAAAGAAAGGAAGTAGCCTTAACATATCTGGAAGCTTACTTCTCGACTTTTCCAACTTACTTTCCATCTTGCAATCTACATATGAAGCCATTCATACTATTGTTAGGCTCATTATCATATGCTTTTCTTAAGCCTTCAAATTAAATCCTCTTAAATTTGCTGAAATTTGGGCAGCATCTCCCCTATTTATATCCCTAACCCGAAATCACAATACCAACAAAACAACAACTACAACAGCACCAACATCAACAACATCATTATCAATACTAAAATATTCAATAAAACATCACACACAATGTTTTTCCAATTTCTCAACCAACAACTTTATTATACAACTATTTAATCACTCTATCTTCGTAAATAAACAAAAAGTAATATTAACAAGGAGAGATTCATACCTTATTTTTGTTAAACAACGATATCTTCAATATCCACCTTGAATCCACCGCAAAACCATACTAGAATCACATCTATGCTTTATCCGAGCTTCGATTAATACTCCGCCACTTGAAAATCACTCAAACCCTCAACGTTTTATGACATAATTGCCCTTTATGTTGCTGAGTTGATTATACCTGACCTTCGATTTGAGCTAAAAATCAACTAAAAATAAGAGGGTGGACGTGGTGGCTGTGCACTTAAGGTATGAATAAGGCTTTTTTTTTTATTGTTAATAAGTTTATTTAGAGTTTTAACGGATTAGAACGAAGAAATAACGTGATAAATTTGTTTGTTGGTATGGCTGAATTGTAGAATGGGGTTTGAAGAAAATTTTTGATGAAAACAAATGTATTTAACTTGTAGAATGTGGAGGATGTTGTTAGTGTTAATTTTGACCTCTTTGCGAAATTATTAAATAGTTATATCGCGAATTGGTTGGTTGGGAAAATTTGGAAAATAATGTGCGGGCTGTTTTACGGCATATGTTGGTATTGATTTGGAAGTGTGAAGTCGAAATGAGGATTATTGCATTATGTCGTAAAGTAGACTAATTGTGTATATTGTGAATTATGAAAATTGTTGATGTTGTTGATGTTGTTGTTGGGTTGTTGTTGGTTGTGTTGAGCCGAGTTGAATCTCGGGGAGGCTATATGTATAGGGGAAATGCTGCCGAAATTTCGGTAGGCAAGTAATAAAATTTGGATTCTTAAAGGCTTGAATTTGACAATTGGTAAACATGACCATTTGTAGATTTTGGACGAAATTGGAAGTGAAGCTAAGCGAGCATAAGGCGCAATCGAGGTATGTAAAGCTTACCCCTTCATTCTTAGGCATGTTTGGAACATAATAGGCTCGGCCGCGAGCCTTATATACGACTCCGTTCCTCGGAATTCGAGATGGAAATCCGCCCCTAGTGAGATTGAATCATTTTCCTTATAACTTGTCTTCAAAGTGAGCTTTAAGTATGCAACCTTCCTAAACGGAGTCGGAATACTTCCAAATGATTATGGACGACCTCATAAGGTCTACTATCTGTAATTTACGTACGTCTCCTCGGGTTGGCCCGAGGTGGGCCCTCAAGGCCCGATACTTTCTGTATAACTTTAACTACTTTATTTCTGTCCGACTTTCTTAGACAACATCTGGACTATTATTCTGATCATGATATGACTACTTTTTATATAAATTTTACAAAATGGCTTTGACATCTGAATATCTGATTCTGGTAATAATCCGTCGTACCTTCCCAAGCAGGATATAGGCGCATATTATGAACACTATCCAAATACCTTGATTTGACTCGCCATTTGGCCTACTTCAGTTTGATTGAGTCGGTATAACGATCTGTATGTATGTGGATTCTCATTAATCTGTACGTGGATGTCTCAATGCTTCCTTTCACCGGATCCGGGGCCGGTTTATATCGTGCGGATGTGCCGCCGAGTCCCTTGTCAGGGGCCGGGTCCAATGTATGAATTCCGAAGTATGATGTGTCCGGTTCTGGGGTACTGTGGTATATGTCATTCCCGGTTACCGTGTATATGTTACGAAGTATGATGTGTCCGGTTTCCCAGCGTGTGATCTGTCCCCGGGGTTACCGTGGTTATGATATGATGTGTTATGTGACGGAGATGTTCGAAGATATGAAATCTTCTGAAATATGATATGTTGTGGCGCCAGAGGCAGGAGTGGCGACCACGTTCCTGTGCCCTATTATGATTCTGTCTGTCTGATTGGATTCTGATTTTGTCTGTCTGATATGGATTCTGATTCCGCTTGTCCGTATGGATTGTGATTCTGCCCGTCCGTCTGGACCATAATTCGGTCCGTCCGTTTGATTTATGGTTCTGTCCGTTATACTTCTGTGCTTCCGGTTCATGCTATGATTATGTTTGTTATGTTTCTGCTTTACATACTCGGTACATTTTTCGTACTGACCCCCGGTTCTTCGGGGGCTGCGCTACATGCCCGCAGGTACAGACGCACCTGAAGATACGCCGCCAGTCTAAGGCTCAGATACTGCTATTTTGAAGAGCTCCTTTGGTCCGGAGCGTGTACTTTTGGTATATACCTTCTGTCTTCTGTATATTCTGTATGTATGGCAACTCCGGGTACGGCGGGGCCCTGTCCCGTCATATGACTCTGTAAGTCTGTTAGAGGCCTGTAGATATGTTTGTGGGTTAGGGTCTTTCTATACGGATGTGTGTATATGTTGTGTTTGGGGCGACCCCATTCGCCGCGGCGGCCTGTCCGCATATGTTTATATGTTGCTTTGTTGGCCGGTGTGGCCTTTGTTGGTATTTTCTGTGCGCAGGGTTATTTTGGATAGTCTGTAAAACAAAGGAAACTCTGCCAAAATTTTTCTTGAAATTATCTAAATTTGAAATATAGCCTTGACGGCTTCTGCTTTATACTTGAATGCGTTTGATAACAGTTGAGATAGCATTGGATATATGTGTTTGGGTGCCCAGATCGGGTACTAGTCACGGCCCACGGGGTTGGGTCGTGACAGAAGTGGTATCAGAGCGGTTAGTCCTCGGAATGTCTACAGGTCGTGTCTAGTAAAGTCTTGTTTATCGGTGTGTTGTGCACCACATCTATAAACAGGAGGCTACAGGACATCTAGGATGTTACCCTTCTTTGGATCTTAGATCGTGCGATAGAACTGTATTAGTAGGATGATCCCCTCCTGACGATTTGTTATGTTTTCAGCGATGCCTCCGAAGAAGGCAACAGCCGCCCAGACGGGCAAGTCTACAGCGGCAGGTGAGGCCAGCCGAGCTCAGGTGACTACTAGGGCTCATGCCCAGATTGAGCCAAATGTTGTGCCTTCGACGGCTAGTTCTGTTACGCCACCAGTACCGGAGGGATTTGGAGCAGCCACAGCTGCAGCACAGGGGGTGGCTCCACCACCAGCTCCAGCAGCACCAGTACCTGTACCTCCAGCCCCCCAGTCAGGGGCGGAGGACAGGGCCATGCGAGATGCGGTTCAGTTATTGACCACACTGATGACAGAGCAGGTTCGCAGGCATGGGTTTGGGGGTGGTCGTGCGGACAGATACGAAAGCTCCAGGGCTCGTGAGTTCTTGACATGTAATCCTCCAGAATTCTCCGGGACAAAACCCGAAGAGGACCCCTAGGAGTTTATTAGAAAGATGGAGAGCACGATACGGTTGATTAAGGCATCGCCGACTGAGTCCGTTGAATTGGCCTCGTATCGGTTATATGAGGTAGCGGCGAACTGGTATGAGTCCTGGCAGCTATCCAGGGGTGACGATGCTGCCCCAGCAGTATGGGCCGAGTTTACTAAGGCCTTTCTTGATCATTTTCTACCTCCAGAGCTACGGAGAGCCAGGGTTGATCGATTCTTTCATTTGAAACAGAACGGTAGGAGTGTTCGAGAGTATAGCCTAGAGTTCGACTCGTTGGCTAGGTATGCACCCGCTATAGTAGCCGAGATGGCCGATAGGGTGCACCGGTATGTGATGGGGCTAGACCCTTATTTGATTGATGGTTTCCTAGCGGTGGCTTCTCAGCCAGGGATGCATATTGCCCGGGTGCAGGCGCACGCCCAGGGCATGGAGGACCGGCGTAGGGAACGTCGGCCTGATAGGGGCCATGACGGGAGCCGGCCTAAGAGAGCTAGATCGGCCGGGTACTCAGGGGGATTTCAGAGTGAGTTTTCTCAGCGGCAGGGTAACAGGTATTCGTCCCAGCCATCATACAGTACACCCCCACAGTTCTCGGGACAGAACTCCATGGCTTCGAGTTCGCAAGTAAATAGGAGTTTCAGTCAGATGGGGCCATCCATACCTCGGTGCCCTTATTGCAGGAGGCGTCACCCTGGTGAGTGTTATCGTGCCACTGGTGCCTGCTTTTCTTGTGGCCAACAAGGCCATACGATGAGAGAGTGTCCGTATAAGGGTGGTCCAGGTGGTTCAGCCCAACTTACCGGGTCAGTTGCTGGCTCGTCTTCTCCTTCGGCAGCCATACGCCCCACAGGGCAGGGAGCACCAGCACCAGCGCCAGCACCAGCGAGTCGTGGCCGAGGTCGAGGCGCAGCTTCTGGTTACAGCGGTCCTTCGAACCGCGTATTTGCTTTGACCGGCCGGCAGGACCCAGGAGCGTCTTCAAGCGCACACCCAGGTATGCTAGTGATCTTTTCTTGAGGGATATGTGTATGAATGGGTCTATACTTTATCATATTACGTGATTTTCTTCTTCTGGGTATTAATAAGAGCAAGGTAATTGTTAACCTGATAGACATTGAAAATTCGGAAGGGCGATATGGTAATTGTATGGTTTAGCCCGGGGTGGGACCCACTCTGAGAATTTTCCGAAAATTTATTAAGACCCCGATCTGCCCTGAATTATGTGACAAAGGTTGTGCGGGGGCTGTCGACGCAATTATACTAGCCCTAACGCATCAGAACGCATGAAAGTTTTGAGGTTAAGCGTGCTAAGGCCATAGCAATTCTGGGATGGGTGACCCCCTGGGAAGGATACAAAAAAAAAATTCACAAGTATAAGTATGGTATATAAATGGAAATTTGGGGTAACCTAAAGGAAAAGAGAAGGTGTGGAATGGCTAGTGCCCTTACAGGAGTCGCGCAGACCGAGGCAGACTGAATGGACGAAAGGAAGAAGCGTAATACCGCTCGGGAAATTGAGCGAATTTGAATAACAGTCGGAGACGTTCGCAAATAAGATATTAGTAAATGTATAGGTATGTGTATGATTTTCATTTGGTGATCATATGGATCAAGAGCCGAGTCCCGACGACTGATGTTGTGATAGACGAAAGGTTTTACTAAACCGAATACGCGAAACGAAGCGGAGGTGAGGACACGAATGTTGTCAAAGAATAGAAAAACCCCAATTAGCTTACAACTTAGTCTAGTGCGACGATATCTGAACAAGAAAATGAGCATGGATAGTAGGAAAGATGAAGGATAAGAGATGTGATTAAGCAAAACTTTCGAAAGAATCGATAAGCGACACGTAAGCCGACTTGTACGACAATCTGACGAACAAGTTTGTGAATGAGTGAACAGATTTCGACGAGATAATCCGTGGTATAATTGTCAGGGTGAACAATGAAATGTCGACAAAAGGGAAATTTTCGTAAATCACTGGAGCCTTAATAGGAGTGATCTGATTTTAATCAAAACTCTATCTGTTATACTTTTGCACCTCTGACTTTGCTGAGGTTCTGCCTATTACGCCTCTGTACTTCTAGATCCGATTACGCTTCTGTCTGATATGCCTCTGTATGATTGACTCTGGATACGAATCTGTCTGATGCACCTCTGTACGTTTGATTCTGATTACGAATCTGTCTGGTACATCTCTGTACGTCTAACTCTGATCGTGGATCTGTCTGATATAATTCTATACGTCTGACTCCGACTACGAATCTGTCCGACATAGTGCAGTACATCTTTCTCTGATTATGGATCTGTCCGATATGCTTTTGTGCGTCTGGCTCTAGTTATGAACCTGTTTGATGTAACGTGAAATTATGATAACTTTGTAAGGAACCGAGAAGTGTGACAAGAGGTGAAAGATGTTGATGGAAATCGTAACGTTGAAAGGAATTTTGAAGGAAAGAAAGGAACCTCCCCGAAGTGTCACGAGACCCCCTAAGGTCAATCGAACATTCGAGGACGAATGTTCTAAAGGGGGGGGGGGGGGGGGGAGAATGTTATACCCTGCATTTTCGAACGTCGAATTATTTGTAAGCTGAGGTGGGGCCCACACATCAAGATTTTTTTGGGACATGTGAAAAGTTATATGAATCGTATATGTAAAGTTAAACACAACCCGTGAAGGGCCCTGGGGCCAAATCAAAGTGGAAGCCCTCCAAACGAATATTTTTAAGAAAACGTTTTCGGATGACCTGACTTGGAGGGGAAACATCGGCATTATAAGTTTGTAATTTGGGAAAACGCCCAGAAATAAAAGTTGTAGATAATTGAAATAGCTTTCCAACGGTAGGTCGTGGGCTCCCAGGCGACGTCGGTACAATGAGATATGGACGTTTTAAGGTCAAAAGGTCAATCTGGGCAGTGAAATGGGCCCAACCCGATTCCAATTCGGGTCAGGCCCATTACCCACGCTTTTAATAGAAAAAAATCAGTTTCTCTCCCTCATTTTCAGAACAAGAAACCTGGAAAACTCTAGAGAAAAAGAGAGAGGAGAGCCTAGAGAAAAAAAATCAATTTTTGACCAAAATCGGAGCCCCGAATCTCGAAGCCCATGAAGAGAAAAAAGTGTTCTACGTCGCGTTGCCTTCGATTTGAGCTAAAAATCAACTAAAAATAAGAGGGTGGACGTGGTGGTTGTGCACTTAAGGTATGAATAAGGCTTTTTTTTTTTATATATATTGTTAACAAGTTTATTTAGAGTTTTAACGGATTAGAACGAAGAAATAACGTGATAAATTCGTTTGTTGGTATGGCTGAATTGTAGAATGGGGTTTGAAGAAAATTTTGGATGAAAAAAAATGTATTTAACTTGTAGAATGTGGAGGATGTTGTTATTGATGTTGTTAGTGTTAATTTTGACCTCTTTGCGAAATTATTAAATAGTTATATCGCGAATTGGTTGGTTGGGAAAATTTGGAAAATAATGTGCGGGCTGTTTTACGGCATATGTTGGTATTGATTTGGAAGTGGGAAGTCGAAATGAGGATTATTGCATTATGTCGTAAAGTAGACTAATTGCGTATATTGTGAATTATGAAAATTGTTGATGTTGTTGTTGGGTTGTTGTTGGTTGTGTTGAGCCGAGTTGGATCTCGGGGAGGCTATATGTATAGGGGAAATGCTGCCGAAATTTCGGTAGGCAAGTAATAAAATTTGGATTCTTAAAGGCTTGAATTTGACAATTGGTAAACATGACCATTTGTAGATTTTGGACGAAATTGGAAGTGAAGCTAAGCGGGCATAAGGCGCAATCGAGGTATGTAAAGCTTACCCCTTCATTCTTAGGCATGTTTGGAACATAATAGGCTCGGCCGCGAGCCTTAGATACGACTCCGTTCCTCGGAATTCGAGATGGAAATCCGCCCCTAGTGAGATTGAATCATTTTCCTTATAACTTGTCTTCAAAGTGAGCTTTAAGTATGCAACCTTCCTAAACGGAGTCGGAATACTTCCAAATGATTATGGACGACCTCATAAGGTCTACTATCTGTAATTTACGTACGTCTCCTCGGGTTGGCCCGAGGTGGGCCCTCAAGGCCTGATACTTTCTGTATAACTTTAACTACTTTGTTTCTGTCCGACTTTCTTAGACAACATCTGGACTATTATTCTGATCATGATATGATTACTTTTTATATAAATTTTACAAAATGGCTTTGACATCTGAAAATCTGATTCTGGTAATAATCCGTCGTGCTTTCCCAAGCAGGATATAGGCGCATATTATGAACGCTATCCGAATACCCTGATTTGACTCGCCATTTGGCCTACTTCAGTTTGATTGAGTCAGTATAACGATCTGTATGTATGTGGATTCTCATTAATCTGTTCGTGGATGTCTCAATGCTTCCTTTCACCGGATCCCGGGCCGGTTTATATCGTGCGGATGGGCCGCCGAGTCCCTTGTCGGGGGCCGGGTCCCATGTATGAATTCCGAAGTATGATGTGTCCGGTTCAGGGGTATTGTGGTATATGTCGTTCCCGGTTACCGTGTATATGTTACGAAGTATGATGTGTCCGGTTTCCCGGCGTGTGATCTGTCCCCGGGGTTACCGTGGTTATGATATGATGTGTTATGTGACGGAGATGTTCGAAGATATGAAATCTTCTGAAATTTGATATGTTGTGGCGCCACAGGCAGGAGTGGCGACCACGTTCCTGTGCCCTATTATGATTCTGTCTGTCTGATTGGATTCTGATTTTTTCTGTCTGATATGGATTCTGATTCCGCCTGTCCGTATGGATTGTGATTCTGCCCGTCCGTCTGGACCATAATTCTGTCCGTCCGTTTGATTTATGGTTCTGTCCGTTATACTTCTGTGCTTCCGGTTCATGCTATGATTATGTTTGTTATGTTTCTGCTTTACATACTCGGTACATTTTTCGTACTGACCCCCGGTTCTTCGGGGGCTGCGCTACATGCCCGCAGGTACAGACGCACCTGAAGATACGCCGCCAGTCTAGGGCTCAGATACTGCTATTTTGAAGAGCTCCTTTGGTCCGGAGCGTGTACTTTTGGTATATACCTTCTGTCTTCTGTATATTCTGTATGTATGGCAACTCCGGGTACGGCGGGGCCCTGTCCCGTCATATGACTCTGTAAGTCTGTTAGAGGCCTGTAGATATGTTTGTGGGTTAGGGTCTTTCTATACGGATGTGTGTATATGTTGTGTTTGGGGCGACCCCATTCGCCGCGGCGGCCTGTCCGCATATGTTTATATGTTGCTTTGTTGGCCGGTGTGGCCTTTGTTGGTATTTTCTGTGCGCAGGGTTATTTTGGATAGTCTGTAAAACAAAGGAAACTCTGCCAAAATTTTTCTGGAAATTATCTAAATTTGAAATATAGCCTTGACGGCTTCTGCTTTATACTTGAATGCGTTTGATAACAGTTGAGATAGCATTGGATATATGTGTTTGGGTGCCCAGATCGGGTACTAGTCACGGCCCACGGGGTTGGGTCGTGACAGTAGGCCTTCCACTCAGCCACAGTCGGTGCATTCCACTTGGTCCAGAGCTGCAGTCCCTTTGGTGGTATGCTATTTTGACATGTATATATGGGTGTGACGGGGCCTTGTCCTTTCCTTTCTACAGCTCGTGTTCCCTAGAGGTCTATAGACAGTTGTATGTAGTTGGGATATTATATAGCTATGTTGGCTCTCAGTTTTTTTGTTCAGCCTACATAGCAGCCTCGTTGGCTTGCTCAGCTGTGTATATATATTTTGGGTACGCCATTATAAGTTTGGAATTTAGAGTCACACCAAAAGTGAAAGTTGTAGATAATTGAAAGGGCTTTCCAACAATGGGTCATAGGCCCTCATCCGATATCGGGATCAAACGTTATGCGCGTTTTAAGATTGGTTGTCAGGGCAGGGAATTAACCCTGCGTGAACGAGCCAGAAGGTGGCGTGAACGCGCAGAGGAGGACCCTGTAACTCAACGCGAACGCGCCACTTGGCAGCGCAATCACGCTGAGTAAATTTAAGTCGGCCTGGACTGTTATATAAAGGGGTCACCCCTCCTTATTTTTCATCCAAAACACACCCAAACTCCCTCAAATCTCCTGGAAAATTCCCCAACCTTCGAACACCCACTTTTAAGCCAAAACCAAGTATAATTCCCGAATTTCGGTCCACATAGCGTATAATTATGACTACAAAATCATAAAGTGGTGCGTTGTGGCTTATGCTCAAGGTAGAAAAGTGAAGATATAGTAATATTATCGAGGGGAAGGTATGAATCTCCTGCTAGAAATGGTAATTTTTTTTTATTTACAGAGATAAAATTGTTAAATAGCCGTATCAAAATTGTATTGGCAGAAATATGGGATAAATGTCGTATGGAATAATTTATGGAGTATTTTGGTACTAATGATATTGTGGTGGATGTTGATATTGTTGTTGTTGTTGTTAGTTGCTGAATTATAATTTCAGGATAGGTATACAAACAGGGGAAATGCTGCCCGATTTTCGATAGCATATAGAATGGGTTAATATGAAATCCTAGCATAAGTATATAACAATGAGTCTAACAATTATGCGAATCCTCTTGAATGTAGATTTACGAGCTCGGGTGGATAAGCGTAAGTAATAGGAGGTTGAACAGGTATGTTAAGGCTTGTCCCTTTCTTTCAAAGGCATGATTCCTATGTTATGATTCCATAAATGTTTCCATAACCACCTTTTTTTTAAAAGCTAGAAGTTCATGATTCATAAAGATTCTTATGATGTTAAATAAAACATATTCTATGATGATTGTGACGATTATGATGATCCTCTTCTCGAAACTCCAAAGGTATAGTTTGACAGCATTATGAGATTATTGAGCCATTCCATGTACCTCTTTACCATACTTATTGTTGATGGTCTCATCTCATGTCATTCGTTCCTTCAAGGTGAGATATAGCAATGATAACGATTCTATTTCCAGTGCTACCTAAGTTCATGATTCGCGAGACCCCCGTGACATTATCGATTTCATCTTACGATGGTTGATCCTTTAAGGAATGATATAGTGACGATGGTAATGCTAATGAAGATATGGATTTCATTTATGTATTTTTATGTGTATGTATGAATGTATGCATTGCATCCCGCTGATCAGCTGGATATAACACCGAGCCTACATGGCCGGGTAAGATAACACCGCGCCTATATGGCCGGGTAAGATAACACCGCGCCTATATGGCCGGGTAAGATTACAACATGTAAGATGCTATATACATATATATATATATATACACACACACACATACTATTGTGCCTTAATGGACGGACGAGATATTATATATAGATATGTATGGAAAAGTTTTTTTAAAAGCTAAGCATGCACGATATCCGCCTTAAAAGGGCATTAAGAGTCACAGGTTGATCTCTTTTATATTACTTTATCTTTATACATTCATTATATGATTTTTCATGTTCGGTATCTCTTACTATGTTACTATTCATGCCTTACATACTCAGTACATTGATCGTACTGACGTCCCGTCTTGTGCAAGCTGAGTTCATGCCCGCAAGTAGGCAGGTAGACGGATCTGACCTGTAGGTGATCTATCAGCGGATTCTCAGGAGCACTCCACTTACCTCGGAGCTGCAGCCTATGGGTATTTGTCCTTATGGTTACTTGTATTCTATGTAGAGGCTCATAGACATGTATGTACAGTTAGAGGTTTCATAACCCTACCGGTTCATATCGTTGTGTAACATTTTAGTAGCCTTGATGGCGGGTAATGATGGGCATAATTGTCGAAGATTATACCGAGATGTGCTGTTATATTGCGATATATGTCTTTACAGATTATGATATCCATGATCTATCTTTATGGTCCACCTAGAAATGATTATAATATGTATGTTCAGAGGTGCTCGGCGTGTTAGCTCCTGCTGCCCGTCAGGGCCCTCTAGTTGGGTTGTGATAAAAGTTGTATCAGAGCAGTTCTATCACACCCCAATCTCATCAGGGCATGATGGGCACCCAACCCTTACTTAGAGCTAAGCGAACCCTCTAGTATTAACACAATGAAACTGGACATATAAAAATTTTTGGAAATATAATAAATTACTTTAAGTCAAACCATAGAAATTTGCGAACGATACTCAATTAATCAAAAACCGAGTAAGTCAAACTAAATACATGGTAGATTTACTCAACACATGACATTTCAACATACTAACCACAGGACACTGTCTGCAAAGTCTCGAAGAGTAAACACCTAAATCATATGAGTAGGGATAGGGTCCTGACATACCCATACACACATATAATAACCATAATGACTCGACACTGCTCCAAGAAGAAAATGGAGTTTGCTAACCCAGCTGATAGCCAACAACCCTAGCTGAATACTTTTACCTGCAAAACAATCTGGGACTGTGTGGCATGAACACAACACCCCCAGGTAAAGGGACATCAGTATGAACAATGTACCGAGTATGTAAGGCATAAGAACATCAAGTACAGATGAATCATGAAAGCCCGTACGTTCCTCAACACTATTATATTGTATATATGGATCGGGTTGTACGTTCTACAGCACTATCGGTTATATTATAACCTTTGCCTATCATATGCCACAGAGTCAGTTTCAGTCATATAGAGTTACACAGATATTCTCAGATGTTAGCCACAGATGCATTCAAATATTGAGACTGGTTTTCATGAATCATCTGTTCTTGATGTTCTTATGCCTTACATACTCGGTACATTGTTCGTACTGACGTCCCTTTTCCTGAGGGCGTTGTGTTCATGCCACACAGTCCCAATTTGTTTTGCAGGTAAAAGTATTCAGCTCGGGTGGTTGGCTATCAGCTGGGATTGGCAAAATCCATTTTCTTCCTGGAGTAGTGCCGAGTCATTATGGTTATCATATGTGTGTATGGGTATATCAGGACCTTGTCCCGACTTATATGATTCAGGTGTTTACTCTGAGAGACATTGCAGACATTGTCCTGTGGTTAGTATGTTGAGATGTCATGTGTTGAGTGAAGCGACCATGTAGTTAGTTTGAATTACTTGATTTTTCATTAATTAAGTATCGTTCGCAAATTTCTACGATTTGACTGAAAGTACTTTATTATATTTCCAAAAAAAATTATATGTCCAGTTTGATTATGTTAATACCAGAGGGTTTGCTCAGCTCTAAGTAAGGATTGGGTGCCCATCATGCCCTGATGAGATTGGGGTGGACAAAGGAAACTCTACCGAAATATTCCTAGAATTTAAAGGAGATAAGATATAAGCTTGTAATATGTCCTAACGGGAAAAGATGTTGTGAAAAAAAAAGTAATGGCAGGATGGGATTAAGTTAGGAGTATCGTTGACAACTACAAGAAATGAGTTAAATATTGTTGAATTGATAGTAACGGTAACTATAGGATCGACATTGATATGGTATGGAGAAATGCTAGAGTAAATTAGGGAGACGAGTAGTACTAAAGTATGACATAGAAGAGAAAGGGTAACTCTAACAGGGTGTGAGTTGAAGTATCGATTGGATGGATAAGCACAAGTAAAATACGACAAGTCTATTAGCAAAATAAAGTAACAACATGACAGGGGTTATAGTGAATGTGAATACATTGGTAAGACTACTTATGTGATAAGTGTAATAGGGCTGATTAGAAAGAGTAATAGGTTAAGTATGCTTACTTCGCGAGGTTTATTCTATTTTATAAGCAGGCTTATGAATGAGATCAAGAAGTGGCACTCTATAGAGTTGATTATGATCAGAATATAATGAGAACGTAGCAAGAAATTTAATACAAAGTAAGTGAAGTGTAGCGAGGAAACGACTAAAGATGTGACGTGTTCTGTATGAATAAAGAGTGAATGCAAGTGTGAAACCAATCAGCGAGCCATGGGGCAGTAGATAAGAAAGCTTATAATACCTTGTTAAGGGAAAGTCCAGCATAGAGGTATCACCATGACAGAAATGATAGCAAGCAAAAGGAAAAAGTAAACCAACTCGAAAAAGAAATTGGAGCATAGTGATATGGCAAAGTAGTAGCAGTTTGTGATTTTTATAATCGAGATCACGAGTGATATCTGTGATTGGATGTAAAAGACCAAGACCAAGGAAAGATGAATAACGAAATAGAACGATTGTTAGGAAAAGGATCAACATAATAAGGATCATCGGGGATGATCAGAATGAACAGAATAAGTTTTGGAAGTGAAGAATGGATTGTATAGAAGTAATATATTCTAAAGGACAAGGCGGTACTGAGTTAAGAATAGGGTTCCTTGTGCGAGGAATGAAGGATTGATTATAAAACGGGAGGTAATAAGATAAATTGAGGAGGAAAGAATGTAAAGAAATAAGTATGGGTATAGAAAGAAAAGAAAATATGTGACGTACGCGCTCTTAAGATATAGTCGTATTATGAGAAAAGGAAGATGCATCTCCTACGAATATCCTATACCAAGATAGAATGAGTAAAGTATATAAAGGAATAAGTTGGAAAGAAAAATATGGCCATGAGTTATGAGTTTACCGCACGATGATAAAGCGATAAAACAAGGCTATCATCAACGACAAATACGATATGATTATGATTTGGTTTTGAAATCAATGTTGAGTGCTACACAAGAGTAGAAGAGTATGAGGCATAAGAGGTATTAGTTGTGCATGAGACTTAGATCCTTCAAAACAAAGATGGCAGGTTTAAGGGAAAATGCATTTACGGTTACTATAAGTCGATAAGGGAAAGAGAGGAATGACTTGAGATGGGAAGAAAAGGGAAAGATGACGCTATAAGTGAACTCTGAGTACTGAAGAATGGGATAAGTGAAATTTTGTGGATGGTACGAATAACTAGACATATGACTATTTCGAGTATCCCTATGGGATAGAAATTGTTAATTGGAGCGGATGTAGACACTGACTCATAACTAATGGTTGAGCTAAGTAAAATGCATCCTTGTTTGGATTGCTATGTTGGTTGTATTACTTGATCACAAAATTGCAAGATGAGTATGTTAAGACTTCACACATGAATTAGTGTAGCTATAAATTATGGGAAATAGCATGAATATGATTCAGAATAATAAGGGAATTGAGGAAACAAATTTTAGAATGGTATAAGTAAGACACTAAAAGGGGGGAAGCGAGTATGGAAAATACAAGTGTAGGGGTGTCAAGACCCAACCCCGTAGGCCGTGACTAGTGCCGGAGTTGAACACTCATATCCCCTGTTAACTATAATCTTTTATAACCAGCATATTATGAACTTATTTGTATAAAAAGGCAGGACGTTATTTTAAAGCTGTCACAATTCTGTATGTCGTAGGCACCTGTCTCCTGAGGAGTTACGATTTTCAACAACAACATATATATATATATATGCAAGCCGACAAGGCTGCCATTACGAATGGGTACGCCCCAAACATAAGTCGTATTCATACAACGCAACAACAACTATATACAGACCCACACAAATGTCCACAGACCTCTAAGAGTACTGACAGTATCATATGACGGGACAGGGCCCCGCCGTACCCCGAATAAACACATACATATACAACAAAAGGGAGTTATACCACAAGCTAGGCTCCGGAACAAAGGAGCACTCCAAAGTAGCTGAATAGATATCCTAGGCTGGCGGATCTCCGAAATGAGCGTCTGTACCTGCGGGCATGAACGTAGCCCCGGAAGAAAGGGGGTCAGTACGAAATATGTACTAAGCATTTAAAGCATGAAATAAATATCAACATGCACGCCATATAGATAATGTCTCCATATCTTAAAGGCATGTATCACCGCCGCCAACTCCAGGTCATGGGTAGGATAATTTCTTTCGTGCTTCCTGAGCTGTCGGGAGGCATAGGCGATAACTCTGTCGTGCTGCATCAACACGCAACACAACCCAACACCGGAAGCATCACAATAAATAACATAGCCATCTGGCCCCTCAGGAAGAGTTAGAACTGGAGCCGTGGTCAACTTATCTTTCAATAATTGCAAACTTCGTTCACAAGCATCGGTCCACTGGAATTTAGCCGCTTTCTGTGTTAGCCTCGTTAAAGGCGCTGAAATCGAAGCAAACCTTTCTACAAATCTCCTGTAATATCCTGCTAGCCCTAAAAAGCTACGTACCTCAGTAGGCGTCATAGGTCTAGGCCATGTCTTGACGACCTCAATTTTCTGCGAGTCTACCCGAATACCGTTTGCTCCAACAATATGCCCCAGAAATGCTACTGAAGTCAACCAGAATTCACATTTAGAGAACTTAGCATATAATTTCTGATTCTGGAGGACCTTAAGTACAGTCCTCAAGTGATCTGCATGCTCTTCTTCCGATCGTGAATAGACCATAATATCATCAATAAATACAATCACGAACAAGTCGAGGAATGGCTTAAACACCCTGTTCATCAAGCCCATAAACACGGCTGGAGCATTGGTCAGCCCAAAAGACATCACTTTAAACTCGTAATTCCCGTATCGGGTCCTGAATGCAGTCTTCGGAATGTCTGCTTCCTTTACCCGCACCTGGAGATAACCTGACCGCAAGTCTATCTTTGAAAAACATTTAGCACCCCGCAACTGGTCAAATAAATCATCAATCCTGGGGAGGGGATATCTATTCTTTATTGTTACTTTGTTCAGCTGCCTATAATCAATACACATCCGCAGCGACCCATCCTTCTTTCTTACAAATAATACCGGTGCGCCCCAAGGTGATGTACTGGGCCTAATGAAGCCCTTCTCTAATAGATCTCTCAGTTGCTCCTTCAATTCTTTCAATTCTGCAGGTGCCATTCTGTAAGGAGGAATAGATATGGGCTGAGTATCTGGCAATACATCTATAGTGAACTCTATCTCACGCTCAGGAGGAGGGCCTGGAAGTTCATCTGGAAATACATCTGGAAATTCATTAACTACCGGGACTGTCTGAAGAGTCGGTGCCTCAGCTTTCAAGTCATGCACACGAACCAGATGATAAATATAGCCCTTTCTGACCATCTTCCTTGCCTTGAGGTATGAAATAAACTTACCACTCGGCGATGCTGTATTCCTCCTCCATTCTATAATTGGTTCCCCTGGGAACTGAAATCGAACTACTTTGCCTTTGTAGTCAACATTAGTATAACAAGAAGCCAACCAGTCCATCCCCATAATAACATCGAACTCAGTCATGTCTAGTTCTATCAAATCTGCCTTGGTGCAGCGATTACATATAACCACAGAACAATCTTTATACACTAGTCTTGCTAAAACAAAATCCTCTACTGGTGTAGCTACCTCGAATGGTTCTATAGATTCAGATTTTATCCCAATTTTACTACCAACAAAAGCGGAAATATATGATAATGTGGAGCCTGGGTCTATCAATGCATATACATCTCGGGGGAAAATCGATAGTATACCTGTAACCACATTTGGCGACGCCTCCAGATCCTGTTTGCTGGCTAAAGCATATATGCGGTTTGAAGGACCGCCAGAACTGGAAGCCCCTCCACGGCCTCTGCCACGGCCTGCTGGTGTCGGAATACCTTGCCCCATAGGGCGCCCAGCCACCGAAGAGGAAGACCTAGCAACTGATCCCGTAGGCTGATCTGCGCCACCTGCACCACCCCCAAATCGACACTCCCTCATAGTATGGCCCTGACGGCCGCAAGAGAAACAAGCACCAGTAATGAAATGGCATTCCCCTGGATGGCGTTTGCCACATCGAGGACACGGAGGTATAGGTGGTCTCATCTGGCCTGTATTCCTGTGCATCTGGGAACCTGAAGTCATGGAGCTTTGACCAGCTCCCGAATACCCCGTGCTATCAAACCTCCTACCAGTAAATCGTGGAGTTGCACTCCGTGCTGGCTGGGAAGGATATCTACTATACTGCTGTTGGGGCTGCCTGCCCCAAAAGTCACCAGAAAAGTACCCAGCTGATCTAACTCTCTTATGCTGACCCCTGTCCTGCTCCCTATCAAATCGACGCCCTCTCTGTCGATCCTCAACCCCCTGGGCGTATGCCTGCACTTGAGCGATATCCATACCGGGCTGAAAAGCCATTGCCATACAGCTATCAATCAAGTAATTATCCAGCCCCATTACGTAACGATGCACCCTATCTGCCATGTCAGCTACAATAGTGGGCGCACCTAGCCAGTGAATCAAACTCGAGGCTATAATCTTGAACACTTCTGCCATTCTGCCTCAGGTGTAGAAATTTGTCAACTCTGGCTCGCCTCATCTCCGGAGGCAGAAAGTGACCCAGAAAAGCCTCCACGAACTCGTCCCATACTGCTGGTGGGGCATCCTCACCCCTGGACAACTCCCAGGACTCATACCAATTAACCGCTACGTCACGCAACCAATATGAAGCCAATTCAACCGACTCAGTCTCGGAGGATTTAGTCACCCGCAAAGTACGCAGCATCTGTCGAATAAACTCCTGTGGATCCTCTGCGGGCTTTGACCCATAGAAATCTGGGGGGTTACAAGTCAAGAAATCACGGACCCTCAAACTATCATGTCTGTCCGTATAGTCACCTCCTAACCCGCGTCTGCGAGCTTGTCCCGATACCAACCTGGTCAATAACTGTACTGCGTATCGCATAGCCCTATCCTCCGCCCCTGGCTGGGGAGCTGGAGGCTCAGGTGCTGGAACCTCAGGAGCTGGTGGTAAATCTGTCTCCTGATCTGCAGCTGCTGCTGCCCTATGCCCCTCTGATAATGGTGGTGTAGCGGAGCTCGCTGACTGAAGCCTAATCTCAGGCATATATTGGGCATAAGCCCTAGTAATCCTTCGGGTCTCACTGGTCTCTCCAACTACTGCCTTGCCCTTCTGGGCGGCTGTCGCCTTCTTTGGAGGCATCGCTGTAAACATAACAATCTGTTAGGGAAAGATTATCCTGATAATACAGCTCTATCGCACAATCCAGAATGGGAAGGAAAGATGACATCCTAAATGTCCTGTAGCTTCCTGTTTATAAATGTGGTGCACAACACATCGATAAACAAGACTCTACTCGACACGGTCTGTAGACACTCCGAGGATTGAACCGCTCTGATACCACTTTTGTCAAAACCCAACCCCGTAGGCCGTGACTAGGGCCCGAGTTGGACACTCATATCCCCTGTTAACTATAATCTTTTATAACCACCATATTATGAACTTATTTGTATAAAAAGGCAGGACGTTATTTTAAAGCTGTCACAATTCTGTATGTCGTAGGCACCTGTCTCCTGAGGAGTTACGATCTTCAACAACAACATATATATCTACGCAAGCCGACAAGGCTGCCACTACACGCAATATCCTAAACATATATATATATATATATATATATATATATATATATATATATATATATATATATATATGCAAGCCGACAAGGCTGCCATTACAAATGGGTACGCCCCAAACATAAGTCGTATTCATACAACGCAACAACAACTATATACAGACCCACACAAATGTCCACAGACCTCTAAGAGTACTGACAGTATCATATGACGGGACCGGGCCCCGCCGTACCCCGAATAAACACATACATATACAACAAAAGGGAGTTATACCACAAGCTAGGCTCCGGAACAAAGGAGCACTCCAAAGTAGCTGAATAGATATCCTAGGCTGGCGGATATCCGAAACGAGCGTCTGTACCTGCGGGCATGAACGCAGCCCCCCAAAGAAAGGGGGTCAGTACGAAATATGAATTGAGCATGTAAAGCATGAAATATAGTAATAGACTCATACTGAGACAAGGTGTGTAGGACCCAATGCAACAAACAGAAATTCATAAAACTTACCTTTGAACATAATTCATCTGTATCGTTCTCATATCAATATCAATATAGAGTTTTGTAATCAAAGCTGAATAATCATTCTGTATATAACATATATAACGTGTCCCGACCCTTCAGTGAGGGACTCGGTGAATAATGAACATATGCCCTCCTGCCCGCCATCCCCATATCATCATGTCATCATATCATCATATCATTATATCATCATATATATATAATGTGTCACGGCCCTCTAGCGAGGGACTCGGTGAATAATTTAATAAATATGCGCATGAAAACGTGTCCTGGCCCGGGACTCAGTGAAGGATATAGCGGTAAGCACGAGCAGAATAATAAGCAACCACATACGTGCAAATCATCTTTAGAGACTCAATAGATAAGTAACTAACCAGCTCTCAAGTGTCAGGATTATAATCATATTCAGTTCTTTTTTTAAATCTCATTACAAACTATAGCAAGGAACGTTTCAGATTTCATGTACATGTATCAATTTAACGAGGCGTAGTTTTTGAAAGCCAAGTATGCCTCTAATTATGCAATTCTTTAAGAGTAGGAACTTCTATACATCATTTATTAGTCAATCATATAGTAGGCTCATGACAATAACATTAAGGAATGAATAGAATCATAAGTTATGCTTGGAACTAGAGAGTAGAATTTAACCCAAGGTTCATATCATTTCTTACTTACGTCTAGGACATGCCAAGAAAAAGAAGGAATAGGCTTTACATACCTTTAGCGTTTAGTCGTATTAAAACTTGTACTTGCTGCCCAATGGTACTTATCCTATATCAAGATATCAAGAGCTACGATTAGTCTACGAGGGAATTCAATATGTATTTTAACGTTAACAATCCCTTTCTAACATTTAGATGACGTTTCGTTCGTATTCAAACCAACTAGTACTACAAACTAATATTGCTAATCATACTTTCAAGTATCAATCCGAACTTGGTTAAACATAACCTAAGGGAACTTTGGACAGTCCGTACATCATTCAAAACAGTCCCCTATTCACGGCCAAACAGCACGCACAACATTACCATTTTCAATTCGCAGTTTTCCAACTTCAACTACAACGACAACAACACGTTTACAACATTACTTATACGATTATTGGAACTGTTTTAGCATCATATTTATTCTTACAACAGCCCACAAACCATTTCAATTTCAACTTGAATCATTAAGCTTCACTTTCACTATACGTTCATAACAACAATCAACATTCAAAACGCACTAATCCACTTCTATCATTAAAACATTCCACGGTTTTGGACTGTTTTCCTACTTCAACATAATTCATTTCTTTTACTCGCCAATTCATCTTTCCATAATGCATACAATACACCACAATTTCCATAACAACAACAATTAAAACATTACACAAAACAGTCCATAACTTCTCCTAAAGCACTCCCCTACGCGTTTTCAACACAACTACGACAACTTCATGATTTTCATCCATTTATCCATACTACAGCACATTCAATTCATTCCCAATACATGTACAAGAAGATTAAGCATCATTTCACCTAGGTCTATAGCACACGTCCCACTTTAACTTCAAGAAAAACAGTCCAATACCAACATGCACAATCATAAACATTCAATTCACCATAAAACACATGAGAAGGGATCAATTCTTACCTTGTAACTAAACCCTTCAATCGGCTAGCCCTTCACTTTCACTTCTTGAGTTTTAACACTTGTTCTTGCTATTCCAATGAATGCTACACGTTAATACTCACCTTCAAGGGAGTTAAATTGCTTAAGAAACTGATTTTTGGATCAATTTGGAGAAGGTTATTCTCGGCCAGCTTGTAGCCGATAGCCTCTCTCTCTATCTCTTAATTTTTTTTTTGCTTTGTAAATGTGGAAATGAGCTAGTTAGTGATGAATGAATCAGAATTTGTGTTATATATATGCATTACATGATTTGGACATGTGTCCCACTAAAATTTTGGGTCAATGATCATTGACCACTTCCATCCTCTTACACGACCACTATGGCTTATTTTATGGACTGATTTGGTTTTTTAATCCCACTTAATAATCTGATCATGGTTAATTTAATCCCAATTTTCCATTAATGTTTCTATACCAAACGAAATTTATAGGTAACTTGTGACTTGAAACGAAACTGGAAGTTAAAGTCTCTACTTCGTATCTTAAAATAGTCTTGTCTTTAACTTGTCGCGTTTAGTTTAAAACGTCCTAATGTATGAAAATATGGGATATAACAAGGGGTTGAAACGATGAATCCTAAGATGTGACAGATATAGACTCTGAAACAAAAAGTGAGAATTATGCAGAAATGAGTTTAATAGAGAGTAAATAAATGAACAAGAATCGAGCGTGTATATGAGATTGCACTGGAAATCATTCATGACGACCTTGAACAACATGGAATTGGGAGAAAATAACTCAAGGAATATTGTAAAGGATAGCTATGCTATACTGGAATAGAGTCAAAGGAATTGACAGTAGAGTCATTTGTTAACGATATTGCAATTTATAAGTGACAAACAAGAAGGGACATAAAGTTTTCTATAGTAAAATATAAAATGTGATGATCAATGGACAAATAAAGGAAAGAAAATAGTATGACAAGATAAGTTACAACAAATAGACAAAAGAGTTTTGGTATGTATGAGATACGTAAAATAGAACGAACCAAAGGAAGGGAAGCTTACAAATAAGATTAGATTATCATATACGAATCACACAAGTATGGTTATGTAACCTGCAAGTATTTACATGTCAAGAATGAAACCAGTTGGGTACTTACAAAGAGGAGTAACAGGTAAGTAAGAATAGTGTGTTTGTGATACTGCGGGTCAGTTAAGGGAAAATACATTGTAAATTGAGTCGAAATGTTGAGCTAGAGTTATCATTAAGGACAAATAGGACAATTACTCTGAATATGTTGTAAGTATATGTTATATGTTTACTACGATAGCCCTGGGGTATGTTAGATTACTTACGAATTCGATAGGATCATTGAATAAGGGAGGGTATTACCAGAAGAATATTACGCCTTGGAACTTCCATTTTGTATCATACTACATTCAAATTGTTAGCACTTCATGGTTTCCCTTCATTCAGAACATAGATTGTGCTATAGAGCTGTGTTATAGGCCCTGAATCCTTGCCGCTAACTTGAACATTTGAATTTTGATTAAGTGATTGTAAAGTGCAGCTATGATTGCGAAATTGGAATTGCTCGTAAGAAAGGTAAGTTCTCTGATGATTAATGATTGCTATTTGAGGTAAGCGCTGCAGGTTAAGGATTGTTGTAAGAAAGGTATGCTTCTTATCGAATTGAGAATTCCATTGTGAAGAGCATTTGTACAGGTATGTATTGGGTGATGTAATATGATTGTGGCCCTGTGAGGCATGCTTATATATTTTGATTGTTTCCCTGTGAGGCTTGTTGGTTAGCTGTGTACAGGTGGGTAGTACAAATTACAGAGGAGTTTCTGCTAAAATTTTGTTAAAATTGATTGTGATCAGTATATATATGTGTGCTATGATCAGTAAGATACACAAGTGTAAACTGAAGAATGAAAGGTTCATAATAGTTGTAAATCAACTGAAATGAGGGTTATAAGATGGGTTCCAAATGACTTTGAGAGTTAGGTTGAAATTACCCGAGGATATAGAAGTGATTCGAGGGTTAAGTTAAGTTCTATCGGGGATTAGAAGTAAAGTTGATGAACTAAGGTTAATGTGATTGAATAATGTGATAAGATTATGAGAAGAGACTTAAGAGGGGAAGCAATGATAAGCAAGGAGTCATTCGAAAGGTGAGTTAGTACAAAAAAAAGAGTAAGCTTAAACGAGTAAAGAATGAAACAAGGAAGAGAAAGAAACATGATTTTATGTGTTTGAGGAAAGGGAGTAATGTGTCCCTCGTAGAAATAAATATAGCTGAAAGCATCAATGAGGTTAAGGGAAGTTGAAGCTTATAGAGGAAAGATAAGTATCAAAAAGGATCTTATGAATTGTGAAGGGGTGAGTGACATTAGTAAGTGTTGGAATTGGGTACGAGTATTAGTCTTCATTTAACATTCGAGGACGAATGTTTCTAAGAGGGGAAGAATGTTACACCCCAGAAAATTTCGCGTTACTAAGGCTATAGACGGCATAATGTGAGCTCAAGGAGGAGCAAATATTACAAGTATAAAGGATAAAATTCTACTGTATTAGCATGAGGATAGAATGAGTATGATATTTTTTTGAATTCGTACAGTATGATTGGAATGATACGTCAAAAGATATAGCCCTCGTAACCGTAAGCTGAGGTGGAGCCCACATGATGGGATTTTTATAAAGGACATATGAAAATTTGTATGGACAATATATGTGAAGTTAAACACAACTCAAGAAGGACCCTTGAGCCAAATTCAAGTGGAAGCTCTCCAAAAAGATGTTTTTAAGTTGTGTTTTCAGGTGATCTAAATTCGGGAGGCCATAACCCCATCATTATTTGGGGAATTGGGAAAACCCCAACAATGAAAGTTGTAGATTATTGAATTAGTTTTTCAACCATAGGTCGTGGGCCTTCACACGACATAGGAATACAAAGTTATGGTCGTTTTAATACAGAAAGGTCAAGCTGGGTAGTGGGCTTGGCCCAACCCGACTCCAAGTCGGGTCGCCCACTTCCCTTGCTATTTAAGGGATGTTTTAACCCTTATAATCCTCATTTCATACCAAAAAGTCCAGAACATGATAGAGAGAGAGTGAGGGGATTTTTGAGAGATAAAGCAAGGGTTCGATCAAGTTCGAGGCCCCAAATCGCGAGGCTCGTGAAGGATAAAGTGTAGTAATAGTTGTCGTCGTCGTTTTAAGCTAAAAATTGAACTTGGGGAAGTTGGTTTCGTGGTGGCTGCTCATATAAGGTATGTTTAAGACGTTAATGATGTTCTTACCATGATTATTGATAGATTTGACGGGTTAGAATAGAGAAAATGACGTTGAAAGTTCGGTTATAATTTTTGGATATCAAATGACTTGGGGACTGTTTTGTATGATTAAATGGATAGAATTAGTTGGATATTGATATAAAATAATTGCTTATATTTCTGTTGATGTTGTTGATAAGTTTCTGCTCTTGAATTTGGGAGAATAAAGTGTATGAAGATATCAAAGCGTATACCGAGCTATTTTGGTGTATATCCTTGGGAGTTGATGCTTTGAGTTTAAAGAGGCTTATATGAGATGGTTCTTGTTGTTGTTGATAATTTATCTAAATTGGATTTTTTGGGGTTGTCCAGTTTATAAAGGAAATGCTATCGAAATTTGGTTAGATTGTTGATAATTTAGCTGAATTGGATTTTTTGGGGTTGTCCAGTTTATAAAGGAAATGCTATCGAAATTTCGTTAGAAATAGAGATAAGTTTAAGGGATTGATTATAAGGATATATATTGGATTGATTGTTGGTAAATTGATATTGTTGATAGATTAGCGTGACCCAAAGTTGGACTGTGGTTAGCTAGAAAACGGGAAAGGTATGTTAAGGCTATCCCTTTCTTTCATTTTGGCATGATCCTTATCATATGAACGAGCAGAGTGAGCAAGCGAGTTCCAAAGACTCTATTCTTAGATAGTGTAGAGATATTTGTATCCTTGGCCTCCTATGTTTTATGTCCATAACTCCCAGAGACTTTTCATACTAGCTTCTTATAACACCAGAGAAGTTTAGATTATTATTTTTAGAGTTTTACATGCATTTATATATATTATATTATATATGGATCGGGCCGTACATTCCTTGGCACTATTATATTATACATGGATCGGGCCGTACGTTCCTCGATACTATTATATTATATATGGATCGGGTCGTACGTTGCTCGACACTATTATATTATATATGGATCGGGTCGTACATTCCTTGACACTATTATATTATATACGAATCGGGCCGTACGTTCCTCGACACTATTATATTATCTATGGATCGGGTTGTACGTTTCACAGCACTATCAGTTATATTATAACCTCTGCCTACATACGCCACAGAGTCAGTTTCAGTCATATTGAGTTACGCAGATATTCTCAGAAGTTAGCCACAGATGCATTCAAATATTGAGACTGGTTTTTATGATTCATCTGTACTTGATGTTCTTATGCCTTACATACTCGGTACATTGTTCGTATTGATGTCCCTTTTCCTGGGGGCGCTGCGTTCATGCCACACAGTCCCAGATTGTTTTGCAGGTAAAAGTATTAATCTAGGGTGGTTGGCTATCAGCTGGGATTGGAAAATTCCATTTTCTTCCTGGAGCAGTGCCGAGTCATTATAGTTATCATATGTGTGTATGGGTATGTCGGGACCGTGTCCCGACTCATATGATTCAGGTGTTTACTCTTAGAGACTTTGCAGGCAGTGCCCTGTGGTTAGTATGTTGAGATGTCATGTGTTGAGTAAAGAGACCATGTAGTTAGTTTGACTTACTCGGTTTTTGATTAATTGAGTATCGTTCGCAAATTTCTATGGTTTGACTGAAAGTACTTTATTATACTTCCAATAAATTCCAAAACAATTTATATGTCCAGTTTCATTGTGTTAATACCAGAGGGTTCGCTCAGCTCTAAGTAAGAGTTGGGTAACCATCTGTTATATCCCATATTTTCATACATTGGGACGTTTTAAACTAAACGCGACAAGTTAAAGACAAGACTATTTTAAGATACGAAGTAGAGACTTTAACTTCCGATTTCGTTTCAAGTCACAAGTTACCTATAAATTTCGTTTGGTATAGAAGCATTAATGGAAAATTGGGATTAAATTAACCATGATTATATATTAAGTGGGATTAAAAAACCAAATCAGTCCATAAAATAAGCCATAGTGGCCGTGTAAGAGGATGGAAGTGGTCAATGATCATTGACCCAAAATTTGAGTGGGACACATGTCCAAATCATGTAATGCATATATATAACACAAATTCTGATTCATTCATCACTAACTAGCTCATTTCCACATTTACAAAGCAAAAAAAAAAAAATTAAGAGATAGAGAGAGAGGCTCTCGGCTAAAAGCTGGCCGAGAATAACCTTCTCCAAATTGATCCAAAAATCAGTTTCTTAAGCAATTCAACTCCCTTGAAGGTGTGTATTAACGTGTAGCATTCACTGGAATAGCAAGAAAAAGTGTTAAAATTCAAGAAGTGAAAGTGAAGGGCTAGCTGATTGAAGGGTTTAGTTACAAGGTAAGAATTGATCCCTTCTTATATGTTTTATGGTGAATTGAATGTTTATGATTGTGCATGTTGGTATTGGACTGTTTTTCTTGAAGTTGAAGTGGGCCGGGGGCTATAGACCTAGGTGAAATGATGCTTAATCTTCTTGTACATGTATTGGGAATGAATTGAATGTGTTGTAGTATGGATAAATGGATGAAAATCATAAAGTTGTTGTAGTTGTGTTGAAGCCGTGTAGGGGACTGCTTTAGGAGAAGTTATGGACTGTTTTGTGTCATGTTTTAATTGTTGTTGTTATGGACATTGTGGTGTATTGTATGCATTATGGAAAGATGAATTGGGGTGTAAAATAAATGAATTATGTTGAAGTAGGAAAACAGTCCCAAACCGTGGACTGTTTTAATGATAGGATTGGATTAGTGCGTTTTGAATGTTGATTGTTGTTATGAACGTATAGTGAAAGTGATGCTTAATGATTCAAGTTGAAATTGAAATGGTTTGTGGGCTGTTGTAAGAATTAATATGATGCTAAAACAGTTCCAATAATCGTATAAGTAATGGTGTAAACGTGTTGTTGTCGTTGTAGTTGAAGTTGGAAAATTGTGAGAAAGTGAAAATGGTAATGTTGTGTGTACTGTTTAGCCGTGAAAAGGGGGATGTTTTAAATGATGTACGGACTGTCCAAGGTTCCCTTAAGTCATGTTTAAATAATTCCGGGTTGGTACTTGAAAGTATGATTAACAATATTAGTTTGTAGTACTAGTTGGTTTGAATACGAACGAAACGTCGTCTAAATGTTAGAAAGGGATTGTTAACGTTAAAATACATATTGAATTCCCTCGTAGACTAATCGTAGCTCTTGATATCTTGATATAGGATAAGTACCATTGGGCAGCAAGTACAAGTTATAATACGACTAAACGCTAAAGGTATGTAAAGCCTATTCCTTCTTTTTCTTGGCATGTCCTAGACGTAAGTAAGAAATGATATGAACCTTGGGGTAAATTCTACTCTCTAGTTCCAAGCATAAGTTATGATTCTATTCATTCATTAATGTTATTGTCACGAGCCTACTATATGATTGACTAATAAAGGATGTATAGAAGTTCCTACTCTTAAAGAATTGCATAATTAGAGGCATACTTGGCTATTAAATTGATACATGTATATGAAATCTGAAACGTTCCTTGCTATAGTTTGTAATGAGATTTAAAAAAAGAACTGAATATGATTATAATCCTGACACTTGAGAGCTGGTTAGTTACTTATCTATTGAGTCTCTAAAGATGATTTGCATGTATGTGGTTGCTTATTATTCTTCTCGTGCTTACCGCTATATCCTTCACTGAGTCCCGGGCCAGGACACGTTTTCATGCGCATATTTATCAAATTATTCACCGAGTCCCTCGCTAGAGGGCCGTGACACATTATATATATATGATGATATAATGATATGATGATATGATGACATGATGATATGGGGATGGCGGGCAGGAGGGCATATGTTCATTATTCACCGAGTCCCTCACTGAAGGGCCGGGACACGTTATATATGTTATATACAGAATGATTATTCAGCTTTGATTACAAAACTCTATATTGATATTGATATGAGAACGATACAGATGAATTATGTTCAAAGGTAAGTTTTATGAATTTCTGTTTGTTGCATTGGGTCCTACACACCTTGTCTCAGTATGAGTCTATTACTATATTTCATGCTTTACATGCTCAGTACATATTTTGTACTGACCCCCTTTCTTTGGAGGGCTGCGTTCATGCCCGAAGGTATAGACGCTCGTTTCGGAGATCCGCCAGCCTAGCATATCTATTCAGCTACTTTGGAGTGCTCCTTTGTTCCGGAGCCTAGCTTGTGGTATAACTCCCTTTTGTTGTATATGTATGTGTTTATTCGGGGTACGGCGGGGCCCGGTCCCGTCATATGATACTGTCAGTACTCTTAGTGGTCAGTGGACATTTGTGTGGGTCTGTATATAGTTGTTGTTGCGTTGTATGAATACGACTTATGTTTGGGGCGTACCCATTCGTAATGGCAGCCTTGTCGGCTTGCATATATATATATATATGTTTGGGATGTTGCGTGTAGTGGCAGCCTTGTCGACTTGCGTAGATATATATATGTTGTTGTTGAAGATCGTAACTCCTCAGGAGACAGGTGCCTACGACATACAGAATTGTGACAGCTTTAAAATAACGTCCTGCCTTTTTATACAAATAAGTTCATAATATGCTGGTTATAAAAGATTATAGTTAACAGTGGATATGAGTGACCAACTCGGGCACTAGTCACGGCCTACGGGGTTGGGCCGTGACAAAAGTGGTATCAGAGCGGTTCCATCCTCAGAGTGTCTACAGACCGTGTCGAGTAGAGTCTTGTTTATCGATGTGTTGTGCACCACTTTTATAAACAGGAAGCTACAGGACATTTAGGATGTCATTTTTCCTTCTCATTCTAGATCGTGCGATAGAGCTGTATTATCAAGATAATATTTCCCTAACAGATTGTTATGTTTACAGCGATGCCTCCAAAGAAGGCCACAGCCGCCCGAAGGGCAAGGCGGTAGTTGGAGAGACCAGTGAGACCCGGAGGATTACGAGGGCTTATGCCCAATATGTGCCTGAGATTAGTCTTCAGTCAGCGAGCTCCGCTACACCACCATTATCTGAGGGGCCTAGGGCAGCAACAGCTGCAGATCAGGAGACAGATTTACCACCAGCACCTGAGGTTCCAGCACCTGAGCCTCCAGCTCCCCAGTCAGGGGCGGAGGATAGGGCTATGGAGACGCAGTACAGTTATTGACCAGGTTGGTATCGGGACAGGCTCGCAGACGCGGGTTAGGAGGTGACTATGCGGACAGACATGATAGTTTGAGGGTCCGTGATTTCTTGACTTGTAACCCCCAGAGTTCTATGGGTCAAAGCCCGCGGAGGATCCACAGGAGTTTATTCGACAGATGCTGCATACTTTGCGGGTGACTAAATCCTCCGAGACTGAGTCGGTTGAATTGGCTTCATATCGGTTGCGTGACGTAGCGGTTAATTGGTATGAGTCCTGGGAGTTGTCCAGGGATGAGGATGCCCTACCAGCAGTATGGGACGAGTTCTTGGAGGCTTTTGTGGGTCACTTTCTGCCTCCGGAGACGAGGCGAGCCGGAGTTGACAGATTTCTAAAACTGAGGCAGAATGGCAGAAGTGTTCGAGATTATAGCCTCGAGTTTGATTCCCTGGCTAGGTACGCGCCCACTATTGTAGCTGACATGACAGATAGGGTGCATCGTTACGTAATGGGGCTGGATAATTACTTGATTGATAGCTGTATGGCAATGGCTTCTCAGCCCGGTATGGATATCGCTCGAGTGCAGGCATACGCCCAGGGGGTTGAGGATCGACAAAGACGGCGTCGATTTGATAGGGAGCAGGACAGGGGTCAGCATAAGAGAGTTAGATCAGCTGGGTACTTTTCTGGTGACTTTCGGGGCAGGCAACCCCAACAACAGTATAGTAGATATCCTTCCCAGCCGGCACAGAGTGCACCTCCACGATTTACTGGTAGGAGGTTTGATAGCACGGGGTATTCGGGAGCTGGTCAAAGCTCCATGACTTCAGGTTCCCAGATGCACAGGAATACAGGCCAGATGAGACCACCTATACCTCCGTGTCCTCGATGTGGCAGACGCCATCCAGGGGAATGCCGTTTCATTACTGGTGCTTGTTTCTCTTGCGGCCGTCAGGGCCATACTATGAGGGAGTGTCGATTTGGGGGTGGTGCAGGTGGCGCAGCTCAGCCTACGGGATCAGTTGCTGGTTCTTCCTCTTCGGTGGCTGGGCGCCCTATGGGGCAAGGTATTCCGACACCAGCAGGTCGTGGCAGAGGCCGTGGAGGGGCTTCCAGTTCTGGCGGTCCTTCAAACCGCATATATGCTTTAGCCAGCAGACAGGATCAGGAGGCGTCGCCAAATGTTGTTACAGGTATACTATCGATTTTCTCCCGAGATGTATATGCATTGATAGACCCAGGCTCCACATTATCATATATTTCCCCCCTTGTTGCTAGTAAAATTGGGATAAAATTTGAACTTATAGAACCATTCGAGGTAGCTACACCAGTAGGGGAGTCTGTTATAGAAAAACAAGTGTATAGAAATTGTTCGGTTGTCCTATGTAATCGTTGCACCAAGGCTGATTTAATAGAGCTCGATATGACTGAATTCGATGATATTATGGGGATGGACTGGTTAGCTTCCTATTATGCTAACGTTGATTGCAGAGGCAAAGTAATTCGGTTTCAGTTCCCGGGGGAGCCAATTATAGAATGGAAAGGGAATACAGCATCGCCTAGGGGTAAGTTTATTTCATACCTCAAGGCAAGGAAAATGGTTAGGAAGGGCTATATTTATCATCTGGTTCGTGTGCATGACTTGAAAGCAGAAGTACCGACTCTTCAGTCAGTCCCAGTGGTTAATGAATTTCCAGATGAATTCCCAGATGAACTTCCAGGTCTTCCTCCTGAGCGTGAGATAGAGTTCACTATAGATGTATTGCCAGATATTCAGCCCATATCTATTCCTCCTTACAGAATGGCACCTGCAGAATTGAAAGAATTGAAGGAGCAACTAAGAGATCTATTAGAGAAGGGCTTCATTAGGCCCAGTACATCACCTTGGGGCGCACCAGTATTATTTGTAAGAAAGAAGGATGGGTCGCTGCGGATGTGTATTGATTATAGGCAGCTGAACAAAGTGACAATAAAGAATAGATATCCCCTCCCCAGGATTGATGATTTATTTGACCAGTTGCAGGGTGTTAAATGTTTTTCAAAGATAGACTTGCGGTCAGGTTATCACCAGGTGCGGGTAAAGGAAGCAGACATTCCGAAGACTGCATTCAGGACCCGATACGGGCATTACGAGTTTAAAGTGATGTCTTTTGGGCTGACCAATTCTCCAGCCGTGTTTATGGACTTGATGAACAGGGTGTTTAAGCAATTCCTCGACTTGTTCGTGATTGTATTTATTGATGATATTCTGGTCTATTCACGATCGGAAGAAGAGCATGCAGATCACTTGAGGACTGTACTTAAGGTCCTCTAGAATCAGAAATTATATGCTAAGTACTCTAAATGTGAATTCTGGTTGACTTCAGTAGCATTTCTGGGGCATATTGTTGGAGCAGACGGTATTCGAGTAGACTCACAGAAATTTGAGGCCGTCAAGACTTGGCCTAGACCTACGACGCCTACTGAGGTACGTAGCTTTCTGGGGCTAGCAGGATATTACAGGAGATTTGTAGAAAAGTTTGCTTCGATTTCAGCGCCTTTAACAAGGGTAACACAGAAATCGGCTAAATTCCAGTGGACCGATGCTTGTGAACGAAGTTTCCAATTATTGAAAGATAAGTTGACCATGGCTCAAGTTCTAACTCTTCCTGAGGGGCCAGATGGCTATGTTATTTATTGTGATGCTTCCGGTGTTGGGTTGGGTTGCGTGTTGATGCAGCACGGCAGAGTTATCGCCTATGCCTCCCGACAGCTCAGGAAGCACGAAAGATATTATCCTACCCATGACCTGGAGTTGGTGGCGGTGATACATACCTTGAAGATATGGAGACATTATCTATATGGCGTGCATGTTGATATTTATACAGATCATAAGAGTCTCCAGTATATCTCTAAGCAGAACGAGCTGAATTTGCGGCAAAGGAGGTGGCTAGAGTTGGTGAAAGATTATGATGTCGATATTCTATATCACCCAGGAAAGGCTAACATTGTAGCAGATGCACTCAACAGTAAATCTATGGTTAGTTTGGCAGGTGTACAGTGATGTGGCGTGATTTTACACCACAATCGATGTTTTTTAACTATAAGTTTTACTTGTTTTTAAGCAAGTCTATGTCATTTTACGTAGTTTTTGTCATGTTTCAGGTAATACGAGGTCCCTAGACCCTAAGTATGGAAAACAAGCAAAAAAGTTGTAAAACTGGAAATAACTGGAGGTTCTGGAAATTATTGGCGAAATATTGCTCTGCGCGATCGCGATAAGTTCACGCGTTCGCGTTAAGTTCACGCGTTCGCGATAAATAAATTTAGTAATTCCACGCGATCGCGCAGTGACGTGGCGCGATCGCACTGAAGGTTTTTCAGCAATTTTCGACCAGAACTTGGGATTTGACGACTTCTTCCATTCCTGTTCATATAAATAGAAAATTAGGGCAAAACATCAGATATCTTTGGCAGCTCCCACAAGTTGGAGGCTAGGGTTCCTACAAAAATGTTCTCTCTTCTTATTAATCCTTGTTGATGGAAATCTCTTGGTGACAATTAAGATTGAAACTCTTGTTATGCTTATTTATTCATTTGCATTGTTCTTAATCAAGTAAGTTTTTGGCTATTTTAATTATTCTTGTTCTTGAATGTTTTCAATGGATTAGCTAACCTTTGAACTCGCCCATTTACTTTGTTTGAAACACGGAAGAGGAAGAACGGAGTTGGGTTAGAATAATTAACATGAATTTGGGGCGTTAACCCTCATCTAATGGAAATTGACCTAGGAATAGGCAGTACCAATTGTAGCCATATTCGGGTGTTCTTAATGCTTCTAATTGCTTGAGGGATCTTCAATTGGGTAGTCTAGTTAATCTTCGGAAGAAGTTAATTTAGAGTCATTATCCGAGGCTAAATAACATAAACTTGCTATTATTTACAATTCGTGAAATAGATTGGATCGTTACTTGAGAAGTAGTTTCCCTCCTTCTATTCTTGTTGCCATTGATCAATTTACTTGCTTTCTAGATTAGAATTTATATTTACATATTTTATAAAAACCTTATCAAAAACCACCATTGATGCGTTCGGGCATAGCTATTGTTAGTGATAATTCCTAGTCTGCTTAAATCACCTACATATTGTTCTCTGTGGGATTCGACCCCGACTCATAGTTGGGTAAATTATATTTGCATACGACCGTGCCCATTCTAATTAATAGGGTGGATTTGGACGTTATCAAAAAATGGCGCCGTTGCCGGGGAACAATTGGTGTATTTTGGCTAATCTAGGAAATAAGCTAACTTGCTTTGAACCGAACCCGTAAATATTTGTGTAGTTGTTTTCTGTGTTTTATTTTTATTTTTTAAAAAAAATGGCATTTTGGAATGAAAATGGGTTTGATGGTTGTAATCCATATTTTGATGACCCATGTCCATATTGTGGAGGACCCCACTTTTGGCAAGATTGTGAATATGCTCCCAGGAGAGAGATGTGTGCACCGTCTCAATCCTATGATGAGAGTGTTTGTAATATATGTGGTGGTCAAGGTGGACATTGGGGTGATTGTCCCAATTATTCCACTTCCCCTCCCCCTAGTTGTTCTAACGAAAATGCTAGCTATGCTTTTGAGTTTGACAGGGACAACAACATGACAAATGAAGGACAAAGTGCCGGACATGAAGGCATTATGGCAATTCTCCAAACATACTTAGATCGAGAAGCTAAAATGGAGGAAGAGCGAAAGCTCCTCCAACAGTCCATTTTAAAAAATGGAGAAGCCATAAAAAGACTGAATGATTCATTTGAGGATGCAAATTCCTCAATTGTCATGGAAGTGTCGACTCCTCAAAATGAAATGGTTGAAGAAGAGATTTCAAGTTTACAAGATGAACCCAAAAATTCTTGTGACCATGACGAGAGTTGTGAAATTGAAGAAACGGTTCAACTTGAAGAAAATGAGCTAAGTCATGAAGAAGAAATCTCCAATTCTCGAAAAGAGGAAATTGAGGAAATGTTGAATGGCATTATGGCAAGAAATGAAGAATATGGGAAGATTGTGGCCAATTGGTGGGAAGCAGTTCAACAGGGAGATGATGAAACTATCCAAAACATGGATTTCAGCATGTTAGGATTTTTACAAGCTTTGGACGATTCTCACCATGAAGAAAAACTTGACAAAGAGGAAATTTTGAGCCAAGATTGGCTAATGAATCAAGCTCAACAACTTGAAGCCTATGGAAATCACCGTGAAGGCTTTTCACGGATGATGGAAGAATATCTAAAAATGCATGTTGAGCAAAGTCAAGAAATGGAGTCACTTGAAATTGCTATCCAAAAATTGGAGGCCGAATTGAATGCAAAGATTGAGGAATGTAACACTCAATATCAAAAGGCCATGGATAGTAGTTTTAAGTTGGTTTCCAATGAAGAAGTGGTCACTATTGATTTTCAAGAGCTAATGATAAATTACCAACCAACAAATCCAAAAATAGTGAATGATGCCGAAATTGAAGAAATGATACTAGAGTTGCATAAAAAAGTTCATGAAATCGTTTTTGAAGACTCTAGTTCATTTATGGGTAAGAATGTCAAAATTCATGCAAATTTGAAATTTGAGCGCGTTGGACCACATTCGAACCATTTTTCAACATTGTGCTTTGTTGATGATATGGAAGTTGAACCAAACAAGCCAATGGAGAATTTTGGATACGAAGAAGAAAGCGTTTTTATTTTGAAGTTTGCTATGCCAAGAAGACAAAATGGCATTCCTCACTCAAAGGCCAAAAAGTGCAAAATGAGACATCCGAGAGTTGGCCTCTTTGTTTTTCTGCCACCGCCCCATGAGCGTCATCATAATCTTGATTCAAAATTGGGGCGCAAATTCATATCTTCCAAATGGCGAGAAAAGCGGTAAAGTTGGAAACCGTCATGCCGCGACGTTAACTTAAGCGCTTGGTGGGAGGCAACCCATCGTTTTAAAATTTTTTAAATCATTTTGGAACTTTGATTTTTTAGAATTGTTTAGTTTATGATTTGTGACTAATCTGCAAAAGTTCACAATTTTTGGAATTTTTTTGAGCAAGTTGGGTTTTCAGAACAGTCACAAATCAGTAGCTGCTGGTTTCTGTGCTTATTTTCTGAATCTGGAAAAACAGGGCCGAATTTATCCCTTCGCGATCGCGCCTAGAACCCACGCGATCGCGTTAAAAAAAATCGAGTAAATTACTCTTCGCGATTGCGCCACATCACCACGCGATCGCGCAGAGGCGCGTTTTTAAAGAACTAAACAGACCTGGGGGTTAAAATCCCCCATTTTCCTCCCATATTCCTCCCATTTCCCTATTTCTCTCTCAAACACAATTTTAATTTTTTTGGAAAAATTCTTCAACTTGCAACCACAAGGTATGTGATTTCTTCATTGTCTTGTTCTAGGGTTGTTTTTATCATCATTCCATGTTAGAAATTGTGAAAGAATATTTTTTTTCTTTTACTTGTTTACGCATGAATATATGATGAAATTGTTGAATTTGTTGTTATAAATTGTTGTTTGTTGTTGAGTGTTGGGTGCTGATATAAGAAAAATATTTGGGCAAAACAAAAGCTTAAAATCGTTGAATTGAAGCCCCAAAAATGATGCCCATAACCTGTTTGTGCAAATGTTTCTGAGAATCTGAAATGACTCAGCGCGATCGCGCTGATAATAGACGCGATCGCGCTGAATAATGGCTAAAAATTACGCGATCGCGTCATGTTGAACCGCGATCGCGGTGAAGAACATTCTCAAAATGACGCGATCGCGACTCTTTGTCACGAGATCGCGCTGAAGGAAAAATCCCAGTTCACAAACAGAATGCTCGCACAGAGCTGTTCAAAACTTGGGTGCCCAATGTCCTTAACCCAACTCCTCATTATACATCATTGTAGGTGTTCATATGCATTGTGTTTGTTTTGTAGGTACTTAAACTCAAAACATGGCTTCATCATCCAGTGCTGCCCAAGTACCCTTGATTGAATATTATGACACCACCACCTTCCAGTCAGCAAAATGTTCGAAGCTATATGATAGACTGCTGGGAAAGAGCTTCATTGAAGAGAGGGGCTTTGTAATAGAAAGTTTGGAAGAAAAGATGCCCGAGTTCTATGGAAGGTTGGTAACAAGCGGCTGGATACGCTTTGCAGATGAACCAATCAGGGCAAATCATACCCTGGTGCGGGAATTCTACGCAAATGCTGCAGAGGCAGACATTACACATAGGGCAATTGTCAAAGTCAGAGGTGTGGATGTCCTGTGCAATGCCTCAAGAATCAATGCCTATTATAATCTACAAGATGGTGACAACAGCGAGATGGCACAGATGTACGAAAACCTGCGGCAACAATGGTTTGTGACCCACCTTCACGGTGGGGAACAACCAAAGTGGCTAAACACAATGCAAAAAAGGATTGACTCTGCAGAGTTCACCGCTGAAGCCAAAACTTGGCTTGATATTGTCACATCCAGGGTGCTGCCTTCAAAACATGATTCAGAGGTGCCGCTTGAGAGGGCTAAAGTAATTTGTGTTGTGATGGACGGATTGCCTGTTGACGTGGGGAGGCTCATTATGCAGGAAATCCGGGAGGTGGTGCTTGAACGGACCAAGAGCTTATTCTTCCCATCATTGATCACTTACTTGTGCTCCACTGATGGAGTGCCCACAAGACCAGGCGACAGAGAAAAAGGGCCTGCTGGACCGATTTATCCGTTGAAAAAGAGAGGGCCTGGTAATGTACAGAAGAAAAGGAAGATTGATATAGCAACATCATCATTTGAGCAGTTCACATCTACTGCATCAGATTCGATTGGTGGGGCATCTTCCCCCCCCCCCCCCCCCCCATGGCTATACCAATCTTGCCACCACTGCAAGAAGCCGCCAGGCCTTTCCAATATATCTCCACCCAGGTCCATGGGGTGGACAATAGGCTTCAGCAGCTAGTGGCTAGTCTCCCTTCGGGCCCACATGGAGAAGGCACATCTACAGCTCCCTCTGTTCCTATTGGTCCAACATTAGCAGGTGTGGTGGAGGACATGAAGCATATCAAAGAAAAGCAGGGAAAAAGAGAGAGGAGGCAGAAAAAGGCAAGAGAGCACGCCAAGAAGCAAAGCAAATTTCTGAACAAAATGATGAGTATTCTGAGGAGTGTATGCGGAGCACAACATGAAGAGGAGGAAAATGAGGACGATTTTGTCCTGCCAGAGCCCAGCAGCTCCAGTTCAGAGGGTGAGCAGAGATGACCATAGCATGCAGTGCTAGGAGGTATGAAAAAAAAAAGGTTTTTCTGTGTTGATGTACTGCAGTGAGGACACTGCAAGTTTTTTAGTTAGGGGTAGGAACCTCCTCGGCTTTTCTTTGCCAGAGTTCTTTTCCTGAGGGTGGTTTTATTTTGTTGAAACTGGCATGTTTAGGATGTTACTTAGGTTGAATAGAGTAATTTTGTTTTATTTGGTACTACTTGGTAACTAATGGCATGTATTGTGTTTTGTTGAAATTTTTAGACCCCTCGAAATTTTGAAAAATGCATACTTAGAACAGTTATTGTCTGACATGATTGATTCTTTATATGACATTATGATTGTTGGGGTGTTGTGTGTGATGAAGTACTACTTAGGAGGTCACAAGTGTAAAAAATTATTGTCCTTATGCCGATGTGTGTGTGAGTTGTTAGTTTGATTCTGTTTATGCATGTATAATCTAGAACTTGCCCGGTTGGTCTTGTATGAAATCCGAAAGTTAGTTTGGTTGTGAGATGATCTTAGGCTTTCTTTGTTGAAATAGTCACTTTGCCTAAATAAGCCTTACCAAAAGTGTTAAATACCCTTAGTTTCCCTTTTGAGCCTTTTTGACCTTTTTCTTGGCTAGCCAATTATGAAACCTTACCCTTTGTGAAATTAATCCATCTTCGCACCCGTTCCCTTCTTGATGCTACTAGTTAGATGAGGCAAAATGCCTAAGTTGGGGGTGAACTAAGTGTGGAGTACATGTTAAAAACATAAGTTGGGGGTGGTGGAGTTTGCTAGTGGAGATTCGATGTGGTAGTTGCGTATATATATATATATATATATATATATATATATAATAAAATAAAATTAAAAACAAAAATCAGAAAATTGTTGTAAAAAAAAGATTTGTAAGTTGGTTAGGAGTAAAACCACATCGAGGTTGAAAACTGAAAGAAAATAAAGGGGTGAAAAGAAAAGAGGCGAATTAAGGTGTCAAGATGTTGTAGTGTTCAAGGAGGGTGAGTCACTAATATCCAAAAAGTATCCGACCCGTCCCTAAACCTACATTACAAGCCGAAACAAGTCCTAATGTGATCACAACCGAACGAGCCTAGGATGAGAACATAGAAAATAAGGGCAAGCCTATGGTATTTGCATGTGTAGATATGAATTTCTTTGTGAGTGTGAGTGTTTTTCTCTTCTCTTTCGTCTTCGTCCCATTCTTGTCGTATATATGTGTGTTGGGACATTCTTTGGTCTATGTGAGGGCATAAGGATGAAAATTGAACAAAATAAAGTGACAGCCTAAAGTAGCGTTTGTGTGCACCATAATATGTTCGATAATATGATGTCATTCATTGAAGCTTCATGGTTAGTCGTAGTGTTCTTGAGTTGTGTATGTTGCTTTAAAACAGAAATTGGGGTGGTCCTTGGAAGAAAAACATGCATGCCGGTAGTTCAAAGCCAAAACCAATGTCGACATTGTTATTCTATAATATCTAGGTGTTAGATTGAGTCATGATTTTGTATGGCCTGCTTGAGGACAAGCAAATACTTTAAGTTGGGGGTGTTGATGTGGCGTGATTTTACACCACAATCGATGCTTTTTAACTATAAGTTTTACTTGTTTTTAAGCAAGTCTATGTCATTTTACGTAGTTTTTGTCATGTTTCAGGTAATACGAGGTCCCTCGAGCCTAAGTATGGAAAACAAGTAAAAAAGTTGCAAAACTGGAAATAACTGGAGGTTCTGGAAATTATTGGCGAAATATTGCTCTGCGCGATCGCGTAGTAAGTTCACGCATTCGCGGTCACGCGCGTCCGTGACTCTGCGCGAACGCGCAGTAAGTTCACGCGTTCGCGGTCACGCGCGTCCGTGACTCTGCGCGATCGCGATACTTCTTCACGCGTTCGCGATAAATAAATTTAGTAATTCCACGCGATCGCGCAGTGACATGGCGCGATCGCACTGAAGGTTTTTCAGCAATTTTCGACCAGAACTTGGGATTTGACGACTTCTTCCATTCCAGTTCATATAAATAGAAAATTAGGGCAAAACATCAGATATCTTTGGCAGCTCCCACAAGTTTGAGGCTAGGGTTCCTACAAAAATGTTCTCTCTTCTTTTTAATCCTTGTTGATGGAAATCTTTTGGTGACAATTAAGATTGAAACTCTTGTTGTGCTTATTTATTCATTTGCATTGTTCTTAATCAAGTAAGTTTTTGGCTATTTTAATTATTCTTGTTCTTGAATGTTTTCAATGGATTAGCTAACCTTTGAACTCGCCCATTTACTTTGTTTGAAACACGAAAGAGGAAGAACGGAGTTGGGTTAGAATAATTAACATGAATTTGGGGCGTTAACCCTCATCTAATGGAAATTGATCTAGGAATAGGCAATACCAATTGTAGCCATATTCGGGTGTTCTTAATGCTCTTAATTGCTTGAGGGATCTTCAATTGGGTAGTCTAGTTAATCTTCGGAAGAAGTTAATTTAGAGTCATTATCCGAGGCTAAATAACATAAACTTGCTATTATTTACAATTCGTGAAATAGATTGGATCGTTACTTGAGAAGTAGTTTCCCTCCTTCTATTCTTGTTGCCATTGATCAATTTACTTGCTTTCTAGATTAGAATTTATATTTCCATATTTTATAAAAACCTTATCAAAAACCACCATTGATGCGTTTGGGCATAGCTATTGTTAGTGATAATTCCTAATCTGCTTAAATCACCTACATATTGTTCTCTTTGGGATTCGACCCCGACTCATAGTTGGGTAAATTATATTTACATACGACCGTGCCCATTCTAATTAATAGGGTGGATTTGGACGTTATCATACAGCCAGGAAGGAAAGAGATAGTCCATGAGATTCATTAGCTAGCTAGTCTTGGAGTTCGTTTGGCTGATTCTGATGATGGCAGAATTATTATGCGAGGTGTTGCTGAGTCCTCTATTGTAGAAGAAGTGAAGAGACGTCAATATGAGGATCCCATTCTTGTACATTACAGAGACACAACACTTCAGAAGGACTAGACCCCATTCAAGATGTCATCTGATGGAGTACTACGATACAGAGACAGATTATGTGTACCTGAGGTTGCAGGATTACAGCAGGAGGTAATGGGGGAGTCACACTATGCTCGTTATTCTGTTCACCCAGGATCAACAAAAATGTATCATTACCTTAGGTGTTTGTATTGGTGGGATGGTATGAAAAAGGACATAGCAGAATTCGTGGCCCGGTGTCCGAATTGCCAACAGGTCAAGATAGAGCACCAGAAGCCTGGAGGACTACTGCAGGAGATGGAGATTCCGACCTGGAAATGGGAGGTAATTAATATGGATTTCGTCACAGGTCTACCTCGCACTCCACGGAAATATGACTCTGTCCGGGTTATTGTTGATAGATTGACAAAATCAGCCCACTTTCTTCCAGTCAGGACTACGTATTCAGTTGAGGATTATGCCAGATTGTATCTTAAGGAGATAGTGAGACTTCATAGGGTTCCCACAACTATTATCTCGGATAGAGGGGCCCAGTTTACAGCTAATTTCTGGAGATCCTTCCAGGAGGGATTGGGGACACAAGTGAGTCTCAGCACAGCATTTCACCCTCAGACTGACGGACAGGCCGAGCGTACCATTCAGACGCTACAAGATATGTTACGGGCCTGTATCATTGATTTTAGGGGCAGCTGGGATGATCACTTGCCGCTGATCGAGTTTGCTTATAATAACAGCTACCATTCTAGCATTCAGATGGCACCGTACGAAGCTCTATATGGCAGGAAGTGTAGATCCCCTATAGGCTGGTTTGACGTTGGTGAGACTAAGCTAATAGGCCCAGATATGGTTCAGGAGGCTATCGATAAGGTGAAGCTTATTCAGGAAAGGTTACTGGCAGCCCAGAGTCGGCAGAAGTCATATGCAGATAATCGATGTCGACACTTGGAATTTTAGGTTGGCGATTGGGTGTTCTTGAAGGTGTCACCCATGAAGGGTGTTATGATATTCGGCAAGAAAGGGAAGTTGAGCCCGAGATACATTGGACCTTATCAGGTTATCCGTAAGGTAGGCCAAGTTGCCTACGAGTTAGATCTACCATCGGATTTAGAAGCAGTACATCTAGTCTTCCATGTGTCAATGCTTCAGAAGTATATAGGCGATCCTTCCAGGGTATTTCCTACAGATGATATCCAGGTAACAGAGGAGCTATCATACGAAGAGCAGCCTATAGCCATACTTGATCAACAAATCAGAAGGTTGCGAACAAAAGATGTGGCGTCGGTTAAAGTGTCATGGCGGAATAATAATAGGAAGGAGATGACTTGGGAGGCTGAAGAGGAGATGAAAAAGAAATATCCTCACTTGTTTTCCACGCCTACAGGTAATCTAAACCCCCTTGCTTGATTGTGTTAATTGTCTGCTCAATCTATATGTTAGCGATAAGGAAAACCCTTCCCAAGACTCTTATAGAACCCGACGGGATAAAAATTGACATTCGAGGACGAATGTTCTAAAGGGGGGAGGATGTTATATCCCATATTTTCATACATTGGGACGTTTTAGACTAAACGCGACAAGTTAAAGACAAGACTATTTTAAGATACGAAGTAGAGACTTTAACTTCCGGTTTCGTTTCATGTCACAAGTTACCTATAAATTTCGTTTGGTATAGAAGCATTAATGGAAAATTGGAATTAAATTAACCATGATTAGATTATTAAGTGGGATTAAAAGACCAAATCAGTCCATAAAATAAGCCATAGTGGTCGTGTAAGAGGATAGAAGTGGTGAATGATCATTGACCCAAAATTTGAGTGGGACACATGTCCAAATCATGTAATGCATATATATAACACAAATTATGATTCATTCATCACTAACTAGCTCATTTCCACATTTACAAAGCAAAAAAAAAATTAAGAGATAGAGAGAGAGGCTCTCGGCTACAAGCTGGCCGAGAATAAGCTTCTCCAAATTGATCCAAAAATCAGTTTCTTAAGCAATTCAAATCCCTTGAAGGTGTGTATTAACGTGTAGCATTCACTGGAATAGCAAGAACAAGTGTTAAAATTCAAGAAGTGAAAGTGAAGGGCTAGCTAATTGAAGGGTTTAGTTACAAGGTAAGAATTGATCCCTTCTCATGTGTTTTATGGTGAATTGAATGTTTATGATTGTGCATGTTGGTATTGGACTGTTTTTCTTGAAGTTGAAGTGGGTCGTGTGCTATAGACCTAGGTGAAATGATGCTTAATCTTCTTGTACATGTATTGGGAATGAATTGAATGTGTTGTAGTATGGATAAATGGATGAAAATCATGAAGTTGTTGTAGTTGTGTTGAAGCCGTGTAGGGGACTGCTTTAGGAGAAGTTATGGACTGTTTTGTGTCATGTTTTAATTGTTGTTGTTATGGACATTGTGGTTTATTGTATGCATTATGGAAAGATGAATTGGGGTGTAAAAGAAATGAATTATGTTGAAGTAGGAAAACAGTCCCAAACCGTGGACTGTTTTAATGATAGGATTGGATTAGTGCGTTTTGAATGTTGATTGTTGTTATGAACGTATAGTGAAAGTGATGCTTAATGATTCAAGTTGAAATTGAAATGGTTTGTGGGCTGTTGTAAGAATTAATATGATGCTAAAACAGTTCCAATAATCGTATAAGTAATGTTGTAAACATGTTGTTGTCGTTGTAGTTGAAGTTGGAAAATTGTGAGAAAGTGAAAATGGTAATGTTGTGTGTGTTGTTTAGCCGTGAATAGGGGGCTGTTTTAAATGATGTACGGACTGTCCAAAGTTCCCTTAAGTCATGTTTAAATAATTCCGGGTTGGTACTTGAAAGTATGATTAGCAATATTTGTTTGTAGTACTAGTTGGTTTGAATACGAACGAAACGTCGTCTAAATGTTAGAAAGGGATTGTTAACGTTAAAATACATATTGAATTCCCTCGTAGACTAATCGTAGATCTTGATATCTTGATATAGGATAAGTACCATTGGGCAGCAAGTACAAGTTATAATACGACTAAACGCTAAAGGTATGTAAAGCCTATTCCTTCTTTTTCTTGGCATGTCCTAGACGTAAGTAAGAAATGATATGAACCTTAGGGTAAATTCTACTCTCTAGTTTCAAGAATAACTTATGATTCTATTCATTCCTTAATGTTATTGTCACGAGCCTACTATATGATTGACTAATAAAGGATGTATAGAAGTTCCTACTCATAAAGAATTGCATAATTAGAGGCATACTTGGCTTTCAAAAGCTACACCACGTTAAATTGATACATGTACATGAAATCTGAAAACGTTCCTTGCTATAGTTTGTAATGAGATTTAAAAAAAGAACTGAAAATGATTATAATCCTGACACTTGAGAGTTGGTTAGTTACTTATCTATTGAGTCTCTAAAGATGAATTGCATGTATGTGGTTGCTTATTATTCTGCTCGTGCTTACCGCTATATCCTTCACTGAGTCCCGGGCCAGGACACGTTTTCGTGCGCATATTTATTACATTATTCACCGAGTCCCTCACTAGAGGGCCGGGACACGTTATATATATATGATGATATGATGATATGATGACATGATGATATGGGGATGGCGGCCAGGAGGGCATATGTTCATTATTCACCGAGTCCCTCACTAAAAGGCCGGGATACGTTATATATGTTATATATAGAATGATTATTCAGCTTTGATTACAAAACTCTATATTGATATTGATATGAGAACGATACAGATGAATTATGTTCAAAGGTAAGTTTTATGAATTTCTATTGGTTGCGTTGGGTCCTACACACCTTGTCTCAGTATGAGTCTATTACTATATTTCATGCTTTACATGCTCAGTACATATTTCGTACTGACCCCCTTTCTTCGGGGGGCTGCGTTCATGCCCGTAGGTACAAACGCTCGTTTCGGAGATCCGCCATCCTAGGATATCTATTCAGCTACTTTGGAGTGCTCCTTTGTTCCGGAGCCTAGCTTGTGGTATAACTCCCTTTTGTTGTATATGTATGTGTTTATTCGGGGTACGGCGGGGCCCTGTCCCGTCATATGATACTGTCAGTACTCTTAGAGGTCTGTGGACATTTGTGTGGGTCTGTATATAGTTGTTGTTGCGTTTTATGAATACGACTTATGTTTGGGGCATACCCATTCGTAATGGCAGCCTTGTCGGCTTGCATATATATATATGTTTGGGATGTTGCGTGTAGTGGCAGCCTTGTCGGCTTGCGTAGATATATATATATGTTGTTGTTGAAGATCGTAACTCCTCAGGAGACAGGTGCCTACGACATACAGAATTGTGACAGCTTTAAAATAACGTCCTGCCTTTTTATACAAATAAGTTCATAATATGCTGGTTCTAAAAGATTATAGTTAGCAGGGGATATGAGTGTCCACCTCGGGCATTAGTCACGGCCTACGGGGTTGGGTCGTGACACCATCATGCCCTGATGAGATTGGGGTATGACAAGTTCATCCTAGGAATTATCTACAAGCCGTGTCCAGTAGAGTCCTGTTTATGGGTGTGAAGAGCGCCCCACTTATAAACAGGAGGCTGCAGGGCATTTAGGAATAATTGACCTTCTTTCTCATATTAGATCGTGTGATAGAGCCATGTTATCAGGTTTTCCCCCTTTTGCAAACTATGCATTATGATTTCAGTATGCTTATGAAAAGGAAAGCTACAGCAGCCAGAAGGGCAAGACGGTGGCTGAAAGAAGAGCTGAGCGAGGGCCACTAGCAGAAATAGAAGAGGGTGAATTTCATAACGATGTCCCATCTCGGACCTCTTCCACCTTACCCATTTTAGAGGAGCAAGAAGGGGCCTCAGGTCCAACTCCAATACCCCCAGTTCCCTGATCCGATGCCTCGGGCCAGGAGATAAAACAGGCCATTCTTTTGTTGACTCAGCTAATTGCTGCTCAGGCCCAGCGACAAAGTATGAGACATGGTGATAGAGCTGTTAGTGCTAGAGCCCGTGATTTTATTAGTTTAGACTCTCCAGAGTTCTCTGGGTCCAAACCGGATGAGGACCCACAGAGCTTTATTGATGAGATGTTGAGAACGTTATGACTAATGCTTGCTTTTGATACTGAATTAGTAGAATTGGCTTCTTGTAGTTTACGGGACGTTGCGGTACATTGGTATGCAGTTTGGATGTCTTTTAGAGGAGTCAATGCTCCTCCATCGGCATGGCAAGAGTTTGTGGATGCTTTTCTCCGACATTACTTACCGCTAGAGGTTCGGCGAGCTAGAGCTGACAAGTTTTTGAATCTTAGACAAGGGGATATGAGTGCTCGAGAGTACAGTCTTCGCTTTAATTCCTTGGCAAGGTATTCCCCAACTATGGTGGCTGATATGGAAGACCCTCTACATCTGATTAACGAATGCTTGACGGCCTCACTCCAAAAAGGAATGGATATCTCTCGTATTCGGGCCCATGCCTAGAATTTGGAAGAACACCAGCAGTCGCAAAGAAGAGAGTGTGATTCTAATAGGGGTTACAGTAAGAAGGCCAGATCCGCAGGCGCTGCCAATGAGTTCAGAGGAAGTAAGAGGCAGCAAAATTCTAGGTACTCAGGCCATTCGGTGGCTAGTGCGCCTCCTCGATTTGCAGGCAAGAGGTTTGGTCATCCTAATTATTCTGGACCTGGTCATTACTCTAGAGTTTCGGGTTCCCAGTATGGAGGTGAATCCGGTCATGGAAGAACGCCCTTATCACAGTGTAATCAATATGGTAAGCCACATTTTGGACCGTGCCATTTTGGTTCGGATTTTTCCAATGCCTGTGGTCAGCCAGGCCATATTATGCGTAAGTGTCCATTTCTAGGCCGTCAAATGATGGTGCAGCCTACCGGGTCGGCAGCCGGATCGTCCTCATCGGTGCGCCTTCCGGGACGATACACTCAGACATCAGCAGGTCGTGTTGGAGGTAGAGGGGGAGTGTCTAGCTTAAGTAGTTCTCAGAACCGTATTTACGCATTGACCAAACGACAGGACTTGGAGTCTCCACCCGATGTTGTTACAAGTATATTGTCAGTATTTTCTTATGATGTGTATTCATTGCTTGATTCGGGTTCTGCATTGTCATACATTACTCCATATATTGCTGATTTGATTGGGGAAAAACTTGAATTAATTAAACCTTTCAAAGTGTTTTATTAATGAGATGTCAGTATGATTAAATTGGGGCATAAGAATATGTTTAAGTACAACCCTTGAACATAAGTATATTAATGATTTATGAGTACAAAGGTGTAGAAGGGTTAAGCGGACGATGTACGTTAGTGACAAGCCAGATGTTGAGAAGAGCATTTCATCGCATAAAGTATATTGGCAAGGGTGTTGTGCGAAAAAGAAAGTATGTATATATACTATATCCCATGTGTAGCTATGTCAATCAGCATGTATACCCGACAATTGACGTCGCGATATATAAAAGGTACTAATGAAACAGGGTAATGAAGTTCAAATGTCAAATGCTACAGAGTGAGTTCAAGTTATTTTCGCTGAAAGTTAGAGCGGAAAAATTCTAATGCAACAATCTCGGGGAAAAACATAAGGTGAGCATGCAAAAGTAAAAAGATTAGAATGTCTTGAGAAAAAGGGAGAAGTGCAAGTAAGGAGGGCAAGCGGAGCTTCCAAGAGAGATGATGGTTAAGGCGAGGGACTATTGAGATGAAATTCAGGGGTAGGCATACGAGAAGAATAAAGTATGGTGGCATGGAACAAGAGATGAATGTGCGGAGCAAGAGAACAGATTCCGATAAGTGGGATCAAAGGGAAGTAACCACGAATAGGAATGTGAGGTAATCAGGTCCTACAACGATATTAAGGGACCTCCAGCCTGTGGGAGGTATGTAAAGAGATAAGTGTACAACCATATTGACATGATTACTTCAGAAATAGAGATGTCTTCCCAAAAGATGACTTGGATTGCATTTTTGAACGGGATACTTCATGAACTTCAGGGTTAATACTATCAAACGACAAAGTGAAACAAAAGAGGGGATAATAGCTTAACAAAGTTAACTGGGAGGTAGTGCATCAATAACATGGGATAAGGATAAGGAGTATCGAACTTCGATCATAAAGGAATGATGTAGAAGAAATATTTATGAATATGGACCAGCTTTGGCCATAGGAAGGAGAAGGTGTTGTAAGGAATTTATGATAAGAACTAGAAGTGACAGGACACTGGAAGAACTATAACGCATATTTATGATGCAAATAAGTAGTTAAGGGAATTGCGGACAAATGCTTTAAGCGGATGAAAGGACGAGTCGTGGAAATGAAAGGTGTGGAATGTTAATTGTTAACGGTATAATATAGGCGTAAATCGAAATTGGAAACCCAGAGCAAGGAGAATTTTAAGGGTGTTAAAGAGATTATCGTGAGGAAACAAAAAAGGGAGGCTAAGGTTAAAGGAGCGAGGTATAATCGGATATGCCATGAAGGGACTTAATGAATTCCGCTACCCCCTTTACCTAGGAATTTACTAGTCATAAGAGGAAAAAGGGGAAAGACAATAAAGGAGGCATTTATAGCGAATCTGAGACGTGCGAGCATTCGATGGGATACCAGACGTCGTCTAGCGGAGAGGAAAATAAGCCAAGCCATACGATGTAAGGAATTCCAGCATTATTAGAAACAGAGGTATTGAAGGATCGTATAAGTTCGTCGACGATTGTCAAAGGTAATTCACAATCAAAAGTTACCGGGATTTAAGAACCTCCCTAAAATGGGTGGAAGAACAGATTTAATTTTGAAGTAACTTATGACCTTGCTAAAATCTCAAAGGGAGAGACGTAATAGCTTGAAGAAGCCAAAGTTTGAGATGTGCTAATATACCAAGAATGCATCAAGAAAAGCAGAAATGAATTGGAAATAGGTATATTATGGGTAGCAAGACAGCAATGCCGCCAGGGATTAGGGAGTATCTCACGAGATGCCAGTGAAATCGAATATAGCACGTATGATAGAACAATATGAATAATTGTCATAAGGAATCGCCCAACAAGAGGGTGTGAGGACAATGAGGGAAAGCCAGCGAAGAATAAAGGCTAACCAAATGGCCACCAGTACAAAGGAGCCGAGGATGAGCATGATCGTGCTGAAAAGGGGTTATGACAGATAGAGGTTTTACCTAGTACTACACTTATAAAGTTATGTTGCAAAATTTGAAGAGACGAAATTAAAGGAAAGATTCTAATAGGAATTCGAAGATATTTTGAGCTACAGATTAGTTTGAACTATGATTATTAGTTTATCATTAGTGTAGCCCTGCTATGAGGAATGATAATGATGGTGGGAAAATATTGCATATATACACGTATAAGAGGTGATTTGAGGTAATTAATGTCACGACCCAGCTAGGGGCCACGACGGGTACCCGGAGCTAGTGACCGAGCACCGCTCACTCTACTGCTTATCTAGCTCATTTAATACTCTTTTATCAACTTTACATACCAATTGTAGGAAAATCATATTTAATCAAAATATAAACACTTTATATACATTTTCCCCTTGGCCATCAAAATAATATACATACATATGAAAACATTTTGTGAGACCATCTAACCCACACTGCGTATCTACGAGCCTCTACTAACATAATGAATACATGGACGGAACAAGACTCCGTCATGCCCAAAATATGCATATATGAATGTACATCAAAAGAATAGTCATAAGCACATCTGAACAATGGAGTGCTATCTATCAGCTGACAGCTACTGAGGACCTGGGCCAAGCTCTCCTCCCTGTCTACCTGTGGGCAAGAACACAGCGTCCGAAGAAAGAACGTCAGTACGAATATTGTACCGAGTATGAGAGGCATACATAAAGAAAGGAAACATCAGTAATATGGGAATAACATCAACATGAGACATATGGATCTGAATGAAAATCATAAATGAAGTAATGCATGCTATCTTACTCACACTCATCATCATAACATGTATGCATCATATGCAAGCTGCCCGTCCATGTCGGAACGGTGTGATAATCAATAATATTAGCCCGCGTCCAGGCATCCCGTGTCCGGGGTACCATCTCATGCCGCCCACTAGTGGTGTCTGCCCACGCCCGTAGGTCGTGGTGTATCCGTATCGCCACCCGCCGAAGCGGTGTCTGCCCGGCCAACTAGGCCCGGTGTGAAATGCTCATGACATGCTCAATATAAATTCTCATAGTAATATGCTTATCATAAAATACTTACCTTATCATAATACGTATATAAGACTCATGATCAACTTTACTCTATCGGGGTGACGTAAGGTCATGATCCCCCGATTACATTATAAAACCATCATGGACATTCCGCCCCACCTTGAAAGGACTCGTACATAAGGTGAGTGTAGGCAAGGAATAACATCATCATCATTCTAGTGTCATCATATCGTATAACTCACCTCATATAGACATTCATAAGTATAAGCTTTTAACTTCTTAGAATGCAAGAACTTATGAAAGGAATAGGGATTCAAGTTAAAGGATTCATGCCTTTAGAAAGAAGGACTAGCCTCACATACCTTGGTCGTTTAGCTAAGATATCGCTCACTTGTTCTCCGTCGATATCACTTCGTTACCTTCATAAGAGAATTCGTATCACCATTAGTAAACTAACTATAAGAACGCGTCGCTAATTCTAGGAGAAGTCGGACAACGCTTTCTTCGCTCATACTACTTTTCTCGCGTTCTATATCAACTCCCAATATTCATAATATTATTTGCAATATCATGATCGACAATCGTCATTTACGTACATTTGGCAAAATCCACCATTTTCCTCCAATTTTCCTTTATTTCTACTTCTAGCTCATCCTTGCGTTTTCATGCATTTAATGCTTGTTTCATGATAAGAACATCATTTATAACGTATTTGTATTCACAACACTTCAATATTCATAGTTCAATTCCACTATCATTCATTCATGCCACTATTCACTCAATAATGACCCATTTCTATGTTCTTTTACATTTCAAGTGTCTAAGCTTTCCAATACTTCAAACTACATGGAATAATCATAAAACTTACCTTGGATGATGGTTGAACAATCCTTAAGTTGAAATACTTCAATTAGCCACAACCCTAGTTCCACCTTCTTGGGAATTTCTTGACTTAGAAGATCCTTTGATGTGTTCTTACTCTTGATTCCATGAAATTAGTGTTGTTGGTCTTGATATTCCCTTTAATTCTCTTGAATTCTTGTGGAGGAATTATTTGGAATGTTCTAGAGGTCTCTTGAGTTGTTGGGTGAATAATGAAGGAATATGAATCCTAAGTCCCTTTTTAAAATCACAAAATCTGATCTTTAATGAATTCTTGTCGGGGTGAACAGTGGTCGTAAACCACCATATACGGACCGTATTTTGATTTACAGTCCATCCACTGTGGTCGTTTTTAAGCATTCCCAAAAACAGAAAGTTTGGATGGGGATTATGGCGATTTACGACTGAGGTTTACGGTCCGTAAACCAGTTTACGGGCCGTCCTCCAAGTCGTATTTAACCATTTCAAAGACAGAAAGTTTTGCTGATGGACATGGTAGTTTACGACCTGGTTTACGGGCCATAAACTGGGTCGTATTTGACCATATTCAACATTTACAGAAAGTTGAGATTTTTGACAAGCTGGAGGACGACTGCACTATACAGTCCGTAAATCACTTTACGGGCCGTATAGTGCCATATACGACCACTGTGCTGAAAACTTTTCCGCGACTTTCTTATTTCCAAAAATTATTAATTAGCCATTCCCGACTTAATAAAACATCATTCACTCAATTTTCATCATTCCACTCATCACACAAGTACGGAGAAATTTCCGAGGTGTAACATTCTTCCCCCCTTTTGGAACATTCGTCCTCGAATGTTCGACACTCGGGGATTCTGGAAAATTTTTGCCAGAGTTTCCTTTGTATGGTGGATACTACCTTTCCATTACAACACCCACAATATCTTTGCCTCACAGAGCTATATCACAATATCAACACATTTATGGCCACACACGACCAAAAACATAAAATTAACACATACATACCTTACACCATCGACGTCTCATCTTGAATCTCTTTTGGGGATTGGAACAAATGGGGGTACATGGATTTCATCTTCTCCTCCGCTTCCGAAGTCATTTCTTCCCGATTATTGTTCCGCCATAGAACTTTGACTGAAGCAACCTCTTTATTCTGAAGCCTTCGCACTTGTCTATCCAAAATGGCAATGGGCATCTCCTCGTATGTTAGCTCCTCTGTTACTTGCACATCATCAATCGGGACTATTTTAGTTGGGTCTCCAATACACTTGCGGAGCATCGAAACATGGAATACTGGATGCACGGATTCGAGCTCTAAAGGCAAGTCCAATTCGTAGGCTACTCGACCCACCTTGCGAATGATTTGGTAGGGTCCGATATATCTGGGACTTAGCTTTCCTTTCTTGCCAAATCTCATCACTCCCTTCATCGGCGATACCTTTTGGAACACCCAATCGCCCACCTGAAATTCCAAATCTCGTCGGCGATTATCTACATAAGACTTTTGGCGACTTTGAGCTGTTAACAGTCGGGCTCGAATCACTTAACCTTTTCAACTGCTTGTTGGATCAAGTCGGGGCCTATCAATTGTACTTCTCCGGTTTCAAACCATCCAATTGGAGATCTGCATTTTCTTCCATATAAGGCTTCATACGGGGCCATTTGAATGCTGGAATGATAGCTGTTATTATAGGCAAATTCAATAAGAGGCAAATCCTCATCCAAATTACCGCCAAAGTCCAATACACATGCCCGTAGCATATCCTCTAAGGTCTGAATAGTGCACTCGGCTTGTCCGTCAGTCTGCGGATGGAACGCCGTGCTGAGCTTAACTTGGGTACCTAGACCTTCTTGGAAGGACTTCCAGAACTTGGCTGTGAACTGTGCCCCTCTGTCTGTGATAATGGCCAAAGGAATACCATGAAGTCGTACAATCTCCTTGAGATACAATTTAGCATAATCTTCCGCTGAATATATGCTCCTAATGGGGAGAAAATGAGCTTCTTTCGTGAGTCTATCCACGATCACCCATATAGAATCATACTTCCCTCGCGTACGGGGTAATCCCACCACAAAATCCATGTTAATTTCTTCCCATTTCCACGTAGGAATTTCCATTGCTTGCAATAACCCTCCTGGCTTTTGATGATCGGCCTTCACTTGCTGGCAATTCGGACACTGTGCTACAAATTCTGCTATGTCTCGCTTCATGCCATCCCACCAATATACCAATTTGAGATCGTGGTACATCTTGGTTGCACCTGGATGAATAGAATACTGGGAATAATGTGCTTCCTCTAAAATCCGTTGGCGCAAGTTTGCCACATTCGGTACACATAGCTGGCCTCGATATCTAAGAACCCCTTCTATGGAAACTTCGAATGGAAACTCTTCCTTTTCCTGAGAAAGATCTCGATAGTGGCTTAACTGAGGATCTTCATATTGCCGTTCCTTCACTTCTAGATTCAATGATGAAACTGTGGGGTCATTGACGCTAATACCTGCATCTCCTAAATCAATGGGCCGTACGCCGAGACTTGCTAACCGATGGACTTCACGAACAATTTCTCGCTTTTTCGAAGGAACTCCCCATAAACTACCCATCGATCGGCGGCTAAGTGCATCTGCTACTACATTCGCCTTCCCCGGATGATATAGAATGTTCACATCATAATCCTTCAGTGATTCCAACCATCTCCTTTGCCGCAGGTTCAACTCCTTCTGTTTGAAAATATATTGAAGGCTTTTGTGATCTGTATAGACGTCCACGTGCACACCATATAAGTAGTGTCTCCATCTTTTCAATGCATGAATGACCACAGCTAGCTCAAGATCATGAGTGGGATAATTCTGTTCATGTTTTCGCAACTGTCTCGAAGCATAAGCAATAACTTTTCCATTCTGCATCAACACACATCCTAATCCCACACCGGAGGCGTCAGAATATACTACATAGCCATCTGATCCTTCTGGAAGTGTTAGCACTGACCCTGAGGTCAACCTGTTTTTCAACTCTTGGAAGCTACGCTCACAGGCATCACTCCACTGGAATTTAGCTGACTTCTGGGTTAACTTTGTCAATGGGGCTGAAATAGATGAGAAGCCCTCTATGAATCTTCGATAATAACCTGCCAAACCCAGAAAACTACGAACTTTTGTAGGCGTCGTAGGCCTTGGCCAAGTCTTCACAGCTTCTATTTTCTGAGTGTCAACTCGAACACCATCATCCGAAATAACATGATCCAGGAATGCAACAGAATTAAGCCAAAACTCGCACTTCGAAAACTTTGCATACAGTTCTCGATCTCGAAGAACGCCAAGAACAATTCTTAGATGATCTGCATGTTCTGATTCTGTGCGAGAGTACACCAAAATATCGTCGATGAACACTATCACAAAAAGGTCTAAGAACGGCCTGAACACATTATTCATTAAATTCATGAACACTGCCGGGGCATTCGTCAATCCGAACGACATTACTTGAAACTCGTAGTGACCATATCTTGTCCTAAAGGCAGTCTTGGGAATATCTGCTTCCCTAATTCTCACCTGATGATAACCCGATCTCAAATCTATCTTGGAAAACCATTTAGCACCTTGCAACTGATCGAACAAGTCGTCAATTCTAGGAAGGGGATATTTGTTCTTCACCGTCACTTTGTTCAACTGCCTGTAGTCGATGCACATTCGTAGCGATCCGTCTTTTTTCCTTACGAACAAGACTGGTGCTCCCCATGGCGAGGAACTAGGCCTTATAAACCCCTTCTCAAGTAAATCCTTTAGCTGTGCTTTTAGCTCTTTCAGTTCTGCTGGAGCCATCCGATACGGAGGGATAGAAATAGGCTCGGTGTCTGGTAGTACATAAATAGCAAAGTCGATCTCCGTTTCTGGAGGAAGGCCTGGTAACTAGTCGGGAAACACATCTGGGAATTCATTCACTACCGGGACAGACTGGAAAGTTGGCACATCTGCTTCCGTGTCATGAACCCGAACTAGATGACAAATATAACCCTTGGCTATTATCTTTCTCGCCTTAAGGTAGGAAATAAACCTACCCTTTGGGGAAACTGTATTACCCTTCCACTCGAGTATGGGCTCTCCCGGAAATTGGAATCGAACTACCTTTGTCCGGCAACAAACATTAGCATAGCACGATGCCAACCAGTCCATACCCATAATTACGTCAAAATCTATCATCTCAAGTTCAATCAAATCCGTTGTCGTCTGGCGATCACATATAATGACTACACAGTCCTTATATACTTGCCTCGCTATTACATGATCACCAACCGGAGTGAATACCTCGAAAGGTTTAATCGACTCGGGTCTCACCCCAACACAATCAGCGATATACGGAGTAATATATGAGAAGGTAGAACCTGGATCAATCAGAGCATATACATCACGGGAAAATATAGTCAAGGTACCTGTGACAACATCTGGGGAAGACTCAAGATCCTGTCGCCCAGCTAAAGCATACACACGGGGCTGAACAACACCTGAAGTAGATGCTCCCCCTCTACCTCTGCCCCTACCTGCTGTAGTTTGAGGAGTCTGTGCTGTCGGGCGTGCTGAAGAAGAACCCGCTGCTGAACCTGTAGGCTTAGTCCCAGCTCTATCTCTCGCTGAGGGGCAATCTCTCATCATGTGACCAACTTGCCCGCAAGCATAACAAGCATCCGAACCCTGACGACACTGTCCGGAATGTAGTTTGCCACACTGGCTACACCGCGGTACTGGAGGTCTCCTCTGGCTAAAGTCTCCCCTAGACTGCGAATCTGAGGCCCTCGAACTCTGCCCCTGGCCTGACTGAGTAGAACGATCAACCCTCCTATCTGAGAATCTAGGAGGTGCACTAGTCACTGACTGACCTGAGTGCCTAGAATATGTCTGTCTCGGTCCCCCTTGGTACTCACTGCTCTCCCTCATAGATCTAGCCCTCTTACCTTGTCTTTTGTCACCCTCACGATCACTTCTCTGCTGTCGTTGTCGTTCCTCGAGCTTCTGAGCATGGGCCTGTATCCGGGAACTATCCATCCCGTCTTGCAAAGAGGCTGTCAGACAATCTCTGAACAAGTGTGGTCCTAAACCACTCACAAATCTATAGACTCGGTCTCCCATGTCAGCCACCATAGTCGGAGCATACCGGGCCAATGAGTTGAATTGCATACTATACTCTCGGGCACTCATGCTTCCTTGTTTCAAATTCAAGAACCTGTCCGCTCGAGCTCGGCGGACTTCAGATGGCAAGTAGTGACGAATCAAAGGCATCTACAAACTCTTGCCACATGGGAGGTGGTGCATTCTCCCCTCTTGTTGTCACCCAATTCTTATACCATAGTACCGCCACGTCGCGAAGTCTATATGAGGCCAACTCTACAGATTCTGTCTCAGAAGCATGCATAAGTGGTAACGTCCTCAGCATTTCATCGATAAAACCTTGTGGGTCCTCATCCGGCTTCGACCCAAAAAATTCAGGAGGATTTAGAGTAAGGAAATCACGGGCTCTTGTACTAGCTGAATGATCACTTGGGCCCGCATTCTGTTGTTGTGCCTGAGCGGTAACCAACTGCGTCAATAAATGTATAGCCTCGGACACTTGTTGACCCGAAGCACCCGGTGGAGGAATCGGAGCTGAGGCTCCTCCCTGCTCTTCTACATTGGGTACGACCTCACTTTGCGATTCACTTTCCTCTACCCCCGCCGGAGGCTCCCTTTCTGCCCGCTTCTTCATCGTAGCTTTGCCCTTCTGGGCAGCTGTAGCTTTTCCCTTCGGCGGCATTTTTTTGAAATCATAACGCACTTTTAGGGATGATATAATCCTAGACATGGCTCTATCGCACGATTCATGAGAAGAAGGATGGTCATTTTCCTAAATGCCCTGTAGCCTCTTGTTTATTAGCATGGCGCGTAACACACCATAAACAAGACTCTACTAGACACGGGTCGTAGACACTTCCTAGGGCGAACTGCTCTGATACCACTTCTGTCATGACCCAGCTAGGGGCCACGACGGGTACCCGGAGCTAGTGACCGAGCACCGCTCACTCTACTGCTTATCTAGCTCATTTAATACTCTTTTATCAACTTTACATACCAATTGTAGGAAAATCATATTTAATCAAAATATAAACACTTTATATACATTTGCCCCTTGGCCATCAAAATAATATACATACATATGAAAACATTTTGTGAGACCATCTAACCCACACTGCGTATCTACGAGCCTCTACTAACATAATGAATACATGGATGGAACAAGACTCCGTCAAGCCCAAAATATGCATATATGAATGTACATCAAAAGAATAGTCATAAGCACCTCCGAACAATGGAGTGCTATCTATCAGCTGACAGCTACTGAGGACCTGGGCCAAGCTCTCCTCCCTGTCTACCTGTGGGCATGAACACAGCGTCCGAAGAAAGGACGTCAGTACGAATATTGTACCGAGTATGAGAGGCATACATAATGAAAGGAAACATCAGTAATATGGGAATAACATAAACATGGGACATATGGATCTGACTGATAATCATAAATGAAGTAATGCAAGCTATCTTACTCATACTCATCATCATAACATGTATGCATCATATGCAAGCTGCCCGTCCATGTGGGAACGGTGTGATAATCAATAATATTAGCCCGCGTCCAGGCCTCCCGCGTCCGGGGTACCATCTCATGCCGCCCACTAGTGGTGTCTGCCCACGCCCGTAGGTCCTGGTGTATCCGTATCGCCGCCCGCCGAAGTGGTGTCTGCCAGGCCAACTAGGCCCGGTGTGAAATGCTCATGACATTGTCAATATAAATGCTCATAGTAATATGCTTATCATAAAATACTTACCTTATCATAATACGTATATAAGACTCATGATCAACTTTACTCTATCGAGGTGACGTAAGGTCGTGATCCCCCGATTACATTACGAAACCATCATGGACATTTCGCCCTACCTTGAAAGGACTAGTACATAAGGTGAGTGTAGGCAAGGAGTAACATCATCATCCTTCTAGTGTCATCATAACGTATAACTCACCTCATATAGACATTCATAAGTATAAGCTTTTAACTTCTTAGAATGCAAGAACTTATGAAAGGAATAGGAATTCTAGTTAAAGGATTCATGCCATTAGAAAGAAGGACTAGCCTCACATACCTTGGTCGTTTAGCAAAGATATCGCTCACTTGTTCTCAGTCGATATCACTTCGTTACCTTCATAAGAGAATTCGTATCACCATTAGTAAACTAACTATAAGAACGCGTCGCTAATTCTAGGAGAAGTCGGACAACGCTTCCTCCGCTCATACTATTTTTCTCGCGTTCTATATCAACTCCCAATATTCATAATATTATTCGCAATATCATGATCGACAATCGTCATTTACGTACATTTGGAAAAATCCAACATTTTCCTTTATTTCTACTTCTAGCTCATCCTTGCGTTTTCATGCATTTAATGCTTGTTTCACGATAAGAACATCATTTATAACGTATTTGTATTCACAACACTTCAATATTCATAGTTCAATTCCACTATCATTCATTCTGTTATGTCCCGTATTTTCATACATTGGGACGTTTTAAAATAAACGCGACAAGTTAAAGACAAGACTATCTTAAGGTACGAAGTAGAGATTTTAACTTCCGGTTTCGTTTCGAGTCACAATTTATCTACAATTTTCGTTTGGCATTGAAGTATTAATGGAAATTTGGGATTAAACTAACCATAATTGGATTAATAAGTGGGATTGGAAAGACAAAAATCTGCCCACTATTTTAGGCCATGTTTGGCCGTGCACTATAGTGCCTTGGTCAAGGAATCTTGACCCAATTTAGTGTGATCCACATGTCCAAGGCATGGAGGGGACATATAGACAAGAAACTCTGTTCACTCCACATTTTCACAACTCATTTCAACATTCCAAAGTGTAGAACACTTAGAGAGAGAGAGGGAAGCTCTCGGCTAAGAGCTAGCCGAGAGTGAGGTTCAAAAATTGCTCAACAATTCCAGGTTTCTCCACCAATTTTACTCCTCATCTAGTGTATAAGAAGGTGTAGTAGTTTTTGAAAAGAAACAAGAAAGTGTAGCACCTAAATAGAGTTGAAGTTTCGGCCAAGGTGAAGAACAAGATTGAAAGGTAAGAATGCTTATTGTTCTTGTGTTGCATGATAATTTGAATGTATAGTTCATGCATGTTGGTGTTGGATTGTTGTTGTGGTTGAAGTAGAGAGTGAGCCGTGAGTGTGGTGTAGTCATGATTTATTTCATTTTGCATGTATTGTTGATGAATTGAATAGGTATCAACATAGGTAAATGAACAAAGATTGTAGAAGTTTGGTTGTGATGTTGCATGTTGGATATTGGACTGTTTTCTTGAAATTAAAATGAGCCGTGTGCCCTTGATTCTAATGAAGTCATGCTTAATCTTCTTGTGCATGGATTGGAAGTGAATTGAATGTGTTGTAGTATGGATAAATGGATGGAAATCATGAAGTTGTTGAAGTGGTGTTGTAGCCGTGTGAGTGGACTGTTTTGGGGGGATTTAGGGACTGTTTTGTGTCACATTTGGATTGTTGTTGTTATGAAAATTGTGGTGTATTGTATGCATGTTGAATATGTGAATTGAGGTGTTAAAGAAATGAATTATGTTGAAGTGTATAGGCAGTCCAAAACCGTGGACTGTTTTGGTACTAGAAGTTAATTTGTGTGTGTTGAATGTTGATTCTTGTTGCAAACGTTTAGTGAAAGTAAAGTGCAATGATTCAAGTTAAAACTGAAATGAATTGTGGACTGTTGTAATAATTAAGATGATGCTAAAACATTTCCTAGAACCATGAAAGTAATGTCATTAAACGTGTTGTTGTTGTTGCAAGTTAAAACTGGAAAATTGCTAAGCGAGAATGAAAACGTTATGTGTGTTGTTTAGCCGTGTGTATGGGGCAGTTTTGAATGATGTATGGACTGCCCAAGTTCCCTAAGTAGTGTTTAAACAAGTTTGGATTGATACATGAAAGAACGATTGGCAATGTTAGCTTTGAGCGTTAGTTGGTTTGAATGCGAACGAAACGTCGTTGAAATGTTAGAAAGGGATTGTGAGCGTCAAAATACGTATTGAATTCCCTTGTAGACTAATTGTAGCTCTTCATATCTTGATATAGGATAAGTGTTTTTGGGCAGCAAGTACAAGTTAGAATACAACTAAACGCTAAAGGTATGTAAAGCCTATTCCTTCTTTCTTTTGGCATGTCCTAGACGTAAGTATTAAACGATATGAACCTTGGGGTAAATTCTATTCTCTAGTTCCATGCATGACTTATGATTCTATATTTCATTAAGGCTATTTTCGTGTGCCTGCAATATGAGTGACTAATGAATAATGCATGAAAGTTCCTATTCTTAAAGAATTGCACAACTAGAGACATACTTGACTTTCAAAAGCTACACCATGTTAAAGTGATATACGTACATGAAATCTGAAACGTTCCTTGTAATAGTTTGTTGTGAGACTTAAAATGAACTGAATATGAATATTATTTTGACACTTTAGAGCTGGTTAGTTGCTTATCCATTGAGTCTCAAAAAGATAAATTGCATATATGTGGTTGCCTGTTATTCTGCTCGTGCCTACCGCTATATCCTTCACTGAGTCCCGGGCCAGGATACGCTTTCATGCGTATGTTTACTATATTATTCACCGAATCCCTCATTAAAGGGCCGGGACACGTTATAAATATATATGATGGTATGATGATATGATGATGATATGATGACAAGATGATATGATGATAAGATGATGATATGATGATATGGAGATGGTGGCCAGGAGGGCATATATTCCTTATTACCGAGTCCCTCATTAAAGGGCCGGGACACGTACATGTTTATGATTATGATGCTATGATTTTAATTACCGAGTCCCTTATTAAAGGGCCGGGACACGTAATATATGTTATATACAGAATGATTATGCTATGCAGCTTTGATTACAAAACTCTATAATGACATTGATATGAGAATGATACAGATGAAATATGTTCAAAGGCAAGTTTTATGAAATTTTGGTTGTTGCATTGAATCCTATATACCTCGTCTCAATATAAGTCTATTACTATGTTTCAAGCTTTACATGCTCAGTACATATTCCGTACTGACCCCCTTTCTTCGGGGGGCTGCGTTCATGCCCGCAGGTATAGACGCTCGTTTCGGAGATCCGCCAGCCTAGGACACTTATTCAGCTATTTTGGACTGCTCCTTTTGTTCCGGAGCTAGCTTGTGGTATAACTCCCTTATGTTGTACTCATATGTGTTTAATTGGGTACGGCGGGGCCCTGTCCCGCCATATGATACAGGCATTACTCTTAGAGGTCTGTGGACATCTGTGTGGGTCTGTTTGTAGTTGTTGATGCGTTTTACAACTATGACTTATGTTTGGGGCGTACCCATTCGTAATGGCAGCCTTGTCAGCTTGCATATATATGTATGTTTTGTATTTTGCATATCGTGGCAGCCTTGTCGGCTTGCGTAGGAATATATACATGTTGTTGTTTAAAAAGTGCAACTCCTCAAGAGACAGGTGCCTAAGACATACAAAACTTGGCAGCTTTAAAATAACACTCTACCTTTTTATACAAATGAGATCATGACATGCTGATTAGAAATGATTATAGTTAACAGATAATATGAGTGTCTAACTCGGGCACTAGTCATGGCCTACGGGGTTGGGTCGTGACAAAAGTGGTATCAGAGCGGTTCAATCCTCGGAGTGTCCACAGACCGTGTCTAGTAGAGTCTTGTTTATCGATGTGTTGTGCACCACGTTTATAAACAGGAAACTACAGGACATTTAGGATGTCATCTTTTCTTCTCATTCTAGATCGTGCGATAGAGCTGTATTATCAGGATAAATCTTTCCCTAACAGATTGCTATGTTTACAGCGATGCCTCCAAAGAAGGCGACAGCTGCCCAGAAGGGCAAAGCGGTAGTTGGGGAGACCAGTGGGACCCGGAGGGTCACTAGAGCTTATTCCCAATATGTGCCTGTGATTAGGCTTCAGTCCGCGAGCTCCGCTACACCATCACTATCAGAGAAGTCTAGGGTAGCAGCAGCTGCAGGTCAGGAGACAGATTTACCACCAGCTCCTGCGGCTCCAGCACCCGAGCCTCCAGCTCCCCAGCCTGGAGCAGAGGATAGGGCTATGCGTGAAGCAGTACAGTTATTGACTAGGTTGGTATCAGGACAAGCTCGCAGACGCGGGTTAGGAGGTGATTATGCGGATAAACACGATAGTTTGAGGGTCCGTGATTTTCTGACTTGTAACCCCCCAGAGTTCTATGGGTCAAAGCCCGCAGAGGATCCACAGGATTTTATTCGACAGATGATGCGTACGTTGCGGGTGACTAAATCTTCCGAGACTGAGTCGGTCGAATTGGCTTCATATCGGTTGCGGGATGTGGCAGTTAATTGGTATGAGTCCTGGGAGTTGTCCAGGGGTGAGGATGCTCCACCAACAGTATGGGATGAGTTCGTAGAGGCTTTTCTGGGTAATTTTCTGCCTCCGGAGATGAGGCGTGCAAGAGTTGACAAATTTATACACCTGAGGCAGAATGGTAGAAGTGTTCGAGATTATAGCCTCGAGTTTGATTAACTGGCTAGGTACGCGCCCACTATGGTAGCTGACATGGCAAATAGGGTGCATCGTTATGTAATGGGGCTGGATAATTACTTGATTGATAGCTGTATGGCAATGGCTTCTCTGCCCGGTATAGATATCGCTCGAGTGCGGGCATATGCACAGGGAGTCGAGGGTCGACAGAGAGGGAGTCGATTTGATAGGGAGCAGGATAGGGGTCAGCATAAAAGAGCTAGATCAGCTGGGTATTCTTCTGGTGACTTTCGGGGCGGGCAGCCCCAACAGCAGTATAGTCGATATCCTTCCCAGCCGGCACGGAGTGCACCTTCACGATTTACGGGTAGGAGGTTTGATAGAACGGGGTATTCAGGAGCTGGTCAAAGCTCCATGACTTCAGGTTTCCAGATGCACAGGAATTCAGGCCAGATGAGGCCACCCATACCTCCGTGTCCTCGATGTGGCAGACGCCATCCAGGAGAATGCCGTTTCATGACCGGTGCTTGTTTCACTTGCGGCCGTCAGGACCATACTATGAGGGAGTGTCGGTTTGGGGGTGGTGCATGTGGCCCAGCTCAGCCTACGGGATAGGTTGCGGGTTCTTCTTCATCTTCAGTTGCTATGCGCCCTATGGGGCAAGGTATTCCGACACCAGCAGGCCGTGGCAGAGGCCGTGGAGGGGCTTCCAGTTCTGGCGGTCCTTCAAACCGCCTATATGCTTTAGCCAGCAGACAGGATCAGGAAGCGTCGCCAAATGTGGTCACAGGTATATTATCGATTTTCTCCCGGAATGTATATGCATTGATAGACCCAGGCTCCACATTATCATATATTTCCCCTTTTGTTGCTAGTAAAATTGGGATAAAATCTAAATCTATCGAACCATTTGAGGTAGCTACACCAGTAGGGGATTTTGTCTTAGCAGAGCTAATATATAAAGATTGTTCGGTGGTCATATGTAATCGCTGTACCAAAGCAGATTTGATAGAGCTAGATATGACTGAGTGCGATGTTATTATGGGGATGGATTGGTTGGCTTCCTGCTATGCTAACGTTGATTGCAGAGGCAAAGTAGTTCGGTTTAAGTTCCCAGGGGAACCAATTATAGAATGGAGGGGGAATACAGCATCGCCGAGGGGTAAGTTTATTTCATACCTCAAGGCAAGGAAGATGGTTAGAAAGGGCTATATTTATCACCTGGTTCGTGTGCATGACTTGAAAGCAGAAGCACCGACTCTTCAATCTGTCCCAGTGGTTAATGAATTTCCAGGTGTATTCCCAAATGAACTTCCAGGCCTTCCTCCTGAACGTGAGATAGAGTTCACTATAGATGTATTGCCAGACACTCGGCCTATATCTATTCCTCCTTACAGAATGGCACTTGCAGAATTGAAAGAATTGAAGGAGCAACTGAGAGATTTGCTAGAAAAGGGATTTATTAGGCCCAGTACATCACCTTGGGGCGCACCGGTATTATTTGTAAGAAAGAAAGATGGGTCGCTGCGGATGTGTATTGATTATAGGTAGCTGAACAGAGTCACAATAAAGAACAGATATCCCCTCCCCAGGATTGATGATTTATTTGACCAGTTGCAGGGTGCTAAGTGTTTTTCAAAGATAGACTTGCGGTCAGGTTATCACCAGGTGCGGGTAAAGGAAGCAGACATTCCAAAGACTGCATTCAGGACCCGATACGGGCATTACGAGTTTAAAGTGATGTCTTTTGGGCTGACCAATGCTCCAGCTGTGTTTATGGACTTAATGAATAGGGTGTTTAAGCCATTCCCCGACTTGTTCGTGCTTGTATTCATTGATGATATCCTGGTATATTCACGATCGGAAGAAGAGCATACAAATCACTTGAGGACAGTACTCAGGGTACTCTAGCACCAGAAGTTATATGCTAAGTTCTCTAAATGTGAATTCTGGTTGGCTTCTGTAGCATTTCTGGGGCATATTGTTGGAGCAGACGGCATTCGGGTAGACTCGCAGAAAATTGAGGCCGTCAAGACTTGGCCTAGACCTACGACGCCTACTGAAGTACGTAGCTTTCTGGGGCTGACAGGGTATTACCGGAGATTTGTAGAAAAGTTTGCTTCTATTTCAGCGCCTTTAACAAGGCTAACACAGAAAGCAGCTAAATTCAGTGGACCGATGCTTTTGAACGGAGTTTCCAATTATTGATAGATAAATTGACTACAGCTCCAGTCCTAACTCTTCCTGAAGGGCCAGATGGATATGTTGTTTATTGTGATGCTTCCGGTGTTGGGTTGGGTTGCGTGTTGATGCAACACGACCGAGTTATAGCCTATGCCTCCCGATAGCTCAGGAAACATGAAATAAATTATCCTACACATGACCTGGAGTTGGCGGCGGTGATACATGCTTTGAAGATATGGAGACATTATCTATATGGCGTGCACGTTGATATTTATACAGATCATAAAAGTCTCCAGTACATCTTTAAGCAGAAGGAACTGAATTTGCGGCAAAGGAGATGGCTAGAGTTGCTGAAAGATTATGATGTCGATATTCTATATCACCCAGGAAAGGCTAATGTTGTAGCAGATGCACTTAGCCGTAAATCCATGGCTAGTTTGGCAGGCGTACAACCAGGAAAGAAAGAGATAGCCCGTGAGATTCATCAGCTAGCTAGTCTCGGAGTTCGTTTGGCTGATTCTGATAATGGTAGCATTGTTGTGCGGGGTGTTGCTGAGTCCTCTATTGTAGAAGAGGTAAAGAGGCGTCAATACGAGGATCCTGTTCTGGTACATTATAGAGATACAACACTTTAGAAGGATGAGACCCCATTTAAGATGTCAGCTGATGGAGTACCACGATACAGAGACAGATTATGTGTACCTGAGGTTGCAGGATTATGGCAGCAGGTAATGGGGGAAGAACACTGTGCTCGTTATTCTATCTCCCCGGGATCGACAAAAATGTATCATGATCTTAGGTGTTTGTACTGGTGGGATGGTATGAAAAAGGACATAGCAGAATTTGTGGCCCAGTGTCCGAATTGCCAACAGGTCAAGATACAGCACCAGAAGCCCGGGGGATTATGGCAGGAAATGGAGATTCCGACCTGGAAATGGGAGGTAGTCAACATGGAATTCGTCACAGGTTTCCCTCGCACTCCACGGAAGTATGACTCTGTCTGGGTTATTGTTGATAGATTGACAAAATCAGCCCACTTTCTTCCAGTCAGGACTACGTACTCAACTGAGGATTATGCCCGACTGTATCTTAAGGAGATAGTGAGACTTCATGGAGTTCCCACAGCTATTATCTCGGATAGAGGGGCCCAGTTTATAGCTAACTTCTGGAGATCCTTCCAGGAGGGATTGGGGACACAGGTGAGTCTCAGCACCGCATTTCATCCTCAGACTGACGGGCAGGCGGAGCGTACCATCCAGACGCTACAAGATATGTTGCAGGCCTGTGTTATTGATTTCAAGGGCAGCTGGGAGGATCACTTGCCGCTTATCGAGTTTGCTTATAATAACAGTTACCACTCTAGTATTCACATGGCACCGTACGAAGCCCTGTACGGCAGGAAATGCAGTTCCCCTATAGGCTGGTTTGATGTTGGCGAGACTAAGCTGATAGGCCCAGATATGGTTCAGTAGGCTGTCGATAAGGTGAAACTTATTCAGGAAAGATTACTGGCAGCCCAGAGTCAACAGAAGGCATATGCAGATAATCGACGTCGACACTTGAAATTTCAGGTTGGCGATTGGGTGTTCTTGAAGGTGTCACCCATGAAGGGTGTTATGAGATTCGGCAAGAAAGGGAAGTTGAGCCCGAGATACATTGGACCTTACCAGGTTATCCGTAAGGTAGGCCAAGTTGCCTACGAGTTAGATCTACCAGCAGATTTAGAAGTAGTACATCCGGTCTTCCATGTGTGAATGCCTCGGAAGTATATAGGCGATCCTTCCAGGGTATTCCCTACAGATGATATTCAGGTAACAGAGGAGCTATCATACGAAGAGCAGCCTATTGCCATACTTGATCGACAAATCAGGAGGTTACGAACAAAAGATGTGGCGTCGGTTAAAGTGTTGTGGCGGAACAATAATAGGGAGGAAATGACTTGGGAGGCTGAAGAGGAGATGAAAAAGAAATATCCTCGCTTGTTTTCCACATCTACAGGTAATTTAAACTCCTTTGCTTGATTGTGTTAATTGGCTGCTCACTTTATATGTTAGCAAAAAGGAAAACCCTTCCCAAAACTCTTATAGAACCCAACAGGATAAAATCGACATTCGAGGAAGAATGTTCTAAAGGGGGGGAGGATGTTATGTCCCGTATTTTCATACATTGGGACGTTTTAAAATAAACGCGACAAGTTAAAGACAAGACTATCTTAAGGTACGAAGTAGAGATTTTAACTTCCGGTTTCGTTTCGAGTCACAATTTATCTACAATTTTCGTTTGGCATTGAAGTATTAATGGAAAATTGGGATTAAACTAACCATAATTGGATTAATAAGTGGGATTGGAAAGACAAAAATCTGCCCACTATTTTAGGCCATGTTTGGCCGTGCACTATAGTGCCTTGGTCAAGGAATCTTGACCCAATTTAGTGTGATCCACATGTCCAAGGCATGGAGGGGACATATAGACAAGAAAATCTGTTCACTCCACATTTTCACAACTCATTTCAACATTCCAAAGTGTAGAACACTTAGAGAGAGAGAGGGGGAAGCTCTCGACTAAGAGCTAGCCGAGAGTGAGGTTCAAAAATTGCTCAAAAATTCCAGGTTTCTCCACCAATTTTACTCCTCATCTAGTGTATAAGAAGGTTTAGTAGTTGTTGAAAAGAAACAAGAAAGTGTAGCACCTAAATAGAGTTGATGTTTCGGCCAAGGTGAAGAACAAGATTGAAAGGTAAGAATGCTTATTGTTCTTATGTTGCATGATAATTTGAATGTATAGTTCATGCATGTTGGTGTTGGATTGTTGTTGTGGTTGAAGTAGAGAGTTAGCCATGAGTGTGGTGAAGTCATGATTGATTTCATTTTGCATGTATTGTTGATGAATTGAATAGGTATCAACATAGGTAAACGAACAAAGATTGTAGAAGTTTGGTTGTGATGTTGCATGTTGGATATTGGACTGTTTTCTTGAAATTAAATTGAGCCGTGTGCCCTTGATTCTAATTAAGTCATGCTTAATCTTCTTGTGCATGGATTGGAAGTGAATTGAATGTGTTGTAGTATGGATAAATGGATAGAAATCATGAAGTTGTTGAAGTGGTGTTGTAGCCGTGTGAGTGGACTGTTTTGGGCGGATTTAGGGATTGTTTTGTGTCACATTTGGATTGTTGTTGTTATGAAAATTGTGGTGTATTGTATGCATGTTGAATATGTGAATTGAGGTATTAAAGAAGAATTATGTTGAAGTGTATAGGCAGTCCAAAACCGTGGACTGTTTTGGTACTAGAAGTTAATTTGTGTGTGTTGAATGTTGATTCTTGTTGCAAACGTTTAGTGAAAGTAAAGTGCAATGATTCAAGTTAAAACTGAAATGAATTGTGGACTGTTGTAAGAATGAAGATGATGCTAAAATAGTTCCAAGAACCATGAAAGTAATGTCATTAAACGTGTTGTTGTTGTTGCAAGTTAAAAATGGAAAATTGCTAAGCGAGAATGAAAACGTTATGTGTGTTGTTTAGCCGTGTGTATAGGGAAGTTTTGAATGATGTATGGACTGCCCAAGTTCCCTAAGTAGTGTTTAAACAAGTTTGGATTGATACATGAAAGAACGATTGGCAATGTTAGCTTGTAGCGCTAGTTGGTTTGAATGCGAACGAAACGTCATTTAAATGTTAGAAAGGGATTGTGAGCGTCAAAATACGTATTGAATTCCCTTGTAGACTAATTGTAGCTCTTCATATCTTGATATAAGATAAGTGTTTTTGGGCAGCAAGTACAAGTTAGAATACAACTAAACGCTAAAGGTATGTAAATCCTATTCCTTCTTTCTTTTGGCATGTCCTAGACGTAAGTATGAAATGATATGAACCTTGGGGTAAATTCTATTCTCTAGTTCCATGCATGACTTATGATTCTATATTTCATTAAGGCTATTGTCGTGTGCCTACAATATGAGTGACTAATGAATAATGCATGAAAGTTCCTATTCTTAAAGATTTGCACAACTAGAGACATACTTGACTTTCAAAAGCTACACCATGTTAAAGTGATATACGTACATGAAATCTGAAACGTTCCTTGTAATAGTTTGTTGTGAGACTTAAAATGAACTGAATATGAATATTATTTTGACACTTTTGAGCTGGTTAGTTGCTTATCCATTGTGTCTCAAAAAGATAAATTGCATATATGTGGTTGCATGTTATTCTGCTCGTGCCTACCGCTATATCCTTCACTGAGTCCCGGGCCAGGATACGCTTTCATGCGCATGTTTACTATATTATTCACCGAGTCCCTCATTAAAGGGCCGGGACACGTTATAAATATATATGATGGTATGATGATATGATGATGATATGATGACAAGATGATATGATGATAAGATGATGATATGATGATATGGAGATGGTGGCCAGGAGGGCATATATTCCTTATTATCGAGTCCCTCATTAAAGGGCGGGGACACGTACATGTTTATGATTATGATGCTATGATTTTAATTACCGAGTCCCTCATTAAAGGGCCGGGACACGTAATATATGTTATATACAGAATGATTATGCTATGCAGCTTTGATTACAAATCTCTATAATGACATTGATATGAGAATGATACAGATGAAATATGTTCAAAGGCAAGTTTTATGAAATTTTGGTTGTTGCATTGAATCCTATATACCTCGTCTCAATATAAGTCTATTACTATGTTTCAAGCTTTACATGCTCAGTACATATTCCGTACTGACCCCATTTCTTCGGGGGGCTGCGTTCATGCCCGCAGGTACAAACGCTCGTTTCGGAGATCCGCCAGCCAAGGACACTTATTAAGCTATTTTGGACTGCTCCTTTGTTCCGGAGCTAGCTTGTGGTATAACTCCCTTATGTTGTACTCATATGTGTTTAATTGGGTACGGCGGGGCCCTGTCCCGCCATATGATACAGTCATTACTCTTAGAGGTCTGTGGACATCTATGTGGGTCGGTTTGTAGTTGTTGATGCGTTTTACGACTATGACTTATGTTTGGGGCGTACCCATTCGTAATGGCAGCCTTGTCGGCTTGCATATATATGTATGTTTGGTATTTTGCATATCGTGGCAGCCTTGTCGGCTTGCGTAGGAATATATACATGTTGTTGTTTAAAAAGTGCAACTCCTCAGGAGACAGGTGCCTAAGACATACAAAACTTGGCAACTTTAAACTAACACTCTACCTTTTTATACAAATGAGATCATGACATGCTGATTATAAATGATTATAGTTAACATATAATATGAGTGTCCAACTCGGGCACTAGTCATGGCCTACGAGGTTGGGTCGTGACACATTCATGCCACTATTCACTCAATAATGACCCATTTCTATGTTCTTTTACATTTCAAGTGTCTAAGCTTTCCAATACTTCAAACTACATGGAATAATCATAAAACTTACCTTGGATGATGGTTGAACAATCCTTAAGTTGAAATACTTCAATTAGCCACAACCCTAGTTCCACCTTCTTGGGAATTTCATGACTTAGAAGATCCTTTGATGTGTTCTTACACTTGATTCCATGAAATTAGTGTTGTTGGTCTTGATATTCCCTTTAATTCTCTTGAATTCTTGTGGAGGAATTATTTGGAATGTTCTAGAGGTCTCTTGAGTTGTTGGGTGAATAATGAAGGAATATGAAGCCTAAGTCCCTTTGTAAAATCACAAAATCTGATCTTTAATGAATTCTCGTCGGGGTGAACAGTGGTCGTAAACCACCATATACTAACTGTATTTTGATTTACGGTCCGTCCACTGTGGTCGTTTTTAAGCATTCCCAAAAACAGAAAGTTTGGCTGGGGATTATGGCGATTTACGACTGAGGTTTATGGTCCGTAAACCAGTTTACGGGCCGTCCTCCAAGTCGTATTTAACCATTTCAAAGACAGAAAGTTTGGCTGAAGGACATGGTAGTTTACGACCTGGTTTACAGTCCGTAAACCAGTTTACGAGCCGTAAACTGGGTCGTATTTGACCATATTCAACATTTACAGAAAGTTGAGATTTTTGACAAGCTGGAGGACGACTGCACTATGCGGTCCGTAAATCACTTTACGGGCCGTATAGTGCCATATACGACCACTGTGCTGAAAAATTTTCCGCGACTTTCTTATTTTCAAAAATTCTTAATTAGCCATTCCCGACTTAATAAAACATCATTCACTCAATTTTCATCATTCCACTCATCACACAAGTACGGGGAAATTTCCGAGGTGTAACAATTAACCACTAAGAATAGGGATTCAGTAGCAAAGAAATGCTATTACAAGGCATTGGAGAGCTGCCATAAGTGAAACTATGATGAGATTGTAAAGGATCAAGGAGCCTGACAATGAGCTACAAGGAGACAATATAGTGGATATACGAGATCAGCAAGCACGAGAAGGGATAGGAAAGATAGCCCCAAAGGAGTAAGCAAAAGAAGGTTCCATAGTCGAGCAAGGGAGTTACCCACTAATAGAGAAATGAAGAGCAAGTAAGAGGGAGTACCTGCAAGTCGGCAAGTAGCCGTAGCCGTGGCGAACCAAGACCACCTTGACGGAAATAAAATGTTAATTGAATACTTGTTCAATTATATAAGAACAGAAGGCTATAGAATTTATTAAAGAGTTCAATAAAGAGCTAAGGGAGAACGAGAAGAGGTTAACCAACTTATGTTAAATAAGATGATCGGAGTATAAGAAAAAGGCAGTCGCTTCAAGACATCGTGAATTTGCAATTACAACATTCGAGGATGAATATTTTTAAGGGGGGGGGGGGGGGGGGGAGAATGTTACACCCCGTGGTTCTGTACATCGAAATTCGTAAATATTGGGAGTTTCAAGTATGGACCTTGAAGTATCCCTCGTAACCATAAGTTAAGGTGGGGCCCACATGCTGGGGTTTTATAAAGGATATATGAAAGGTGATATGAGTAGTACATGGAATGTTGAGCAAGTCTTAAGAAGGACCCTTAAGCCGAATATGGGTATAAGCCCTCCAAAAGGATGATTTAAGGATACGTTTTCAGATGATCCGACTTTGAGAGGCCAAAATGCCATTATAAGTTTGGAATTTGGAGTCACACCAAAAACGAAATTGTATATAATTGAACGAACTTTCCAACCATAGGTCCTGGGCCCTCATACGATATCGGGATCAAACGTTATGCGCATTTTAAAATTAGCTATCAGGGCGGGTAATTAACCCTTCGCGAAAGCGCAAGAAGGTGGCACGAACGCGCAGAGGAGGACCCTGCAACTCAGCGCGAATGCGCCACTTGGGAGCGCGATCGCGCTGAGTAAATTTTAAGTCGGTCCAGGAAGAACCTAGACCGTTATATAAAGGGGTCACCCACCTCCCCCCCCCCCCCATTACTTTTCATCCAAAACACACCCAAACTCCCTCAAATCTTGTAGAAAATTCCCCAACCTTCTAACACCCACTTTTAAGCCAAAATCAGGTATAATTCCCGAATTCCGGCTCAAGGTGGAAAAGCGAAGATATAGCAATATTATCGAGGGGAAGGTATGAATCTCCTGCTATAATTGTTAATTTTGGTTTATTTACTGAGATAAAACTGTTAAATTGCCATATCAAAATTGTGTTGGCGGAAATATGGGATAAATGTCGTATGGAATAATTTATGGAGTATTTTGGTAGCAATGATATTGTGGTGGATGTTGATATTGTTGTTGTTGTTATTGGTTGCTGAATTATAATTTCAGGCTAGACATATAAACAGGGGAGATGCTGCCCGATTTTCGGCTGGCTATAGAATGGGTTAATATGAAAGCCTAGCATAAGTATAACAATTATGCGAATCCTCTTGAATGTAGATTTACGAGCTCAGGCAGATAAGCATAAGTAATAGGAAGTTGAACAGGTATGTTAAGGCTCGTCCCTTTCTTTCAAAGGCATGATTCCTATGTTATGATTTCATAAATGTTTCCATAACCACCTTGTTTTTAAAAGCTAGAAGTTCATGATTCTTAAAGATTCTTACGATGTTAAATGAAAAATACTCTATGATGATTGTGACTATGATGATGATCCTCTTCTAGAAACTCCGAAGCAATGGTTTGAGAGAATTATGAGATTATTGAGCCATTCCATGTACCTCTTGACCTTACTTATTGTTGATGGTCTTATCTCATGTCATGCATTCTTTCAAGGTGAGATATAGCGATGATAACGATTCTATTTCCAGTGCTACCTAAGTTCATGATTCTGGAGACCCCTGTGACATTATCGATTTCATCTTACGATGGTTGATCCTTTAAGGAATGATATAGTGATGATGGTAATGTTAATGATGATGTTGATTTCATTTATGTATTTTTACTTAGTGTCTGGCAACACATCAATTGCAAAATCAATCTCCCGCTCGGGAGGAAGGCCTGGAAGCTCCTCCGGGAACACATCCGGGAATTCATTCACCACTGGAACTGACTGTAGAGTCGGCGACTCAGCTTCTACATCTCGAACTTGTATTAGATGATAAATACACCCTTTTGTGATCATTTTCCTTGCCTTTAGATAAGAAATAAACCTACCTTTTGGGGATGCCGTATTTCCTTTCCATTCTAAAACTGGTTCTCCCGGAAACTGGAAATGAACCATCTTTATCCTACAATCAACATTGGCATAACAAGAAGCCAACCAATCCATGCCCATAATGACATCAAAATCTACCATCTTTAGCTCATGCACGTCAACTATAGTACGACGGTCACTTATCACAACTACACAATCTCTATATACTCGGCTAGCTATTACCGATTCACCCACGGGTGTAGACACCTCGAAAGGTTTGATCGACTCCGGCTCGACATCAAATCGACCCGCAATATATGGAGTAACATAGGACAATGTGGATCCCGGATCAATCAAAGCATATACATCATGAGATAATACCGATAATATACCTTTGACCACGTCAGGAGAAGACTCAAGATCTTGGCATCCAGCCAAAGCATAAATACGGTGCTGTGGACCGCTAGAAGTGGGAGCTCTCCCTCTGCCTCTACCATGGCTGACTGGCGCATGTGAACCTGGCCCCGTAGGGCATGCAGATGCTGAAGATCTGGCTACCGACCTTGATGGCTGGGTCCTACCTCTACCATGTACTGAGGGGTAATCACACATGATATGGCCTGGTCGACCACATGAATAGCCACCATCTGAGCCCAATCGGCATCGAGCCCAATGCAACTTCCCACACTGGGAACATCGTGGTACAGGTGGCCTTGACTGGCCTGAATCATCTCGGAACTGAGGTCCTGAATAACTCGGGCTCGGCCCTGAACGAGCAGATCTATCAAGGCTCTGGCCTGAAAACCGTGGAGATGCACTGGTCATAGAATAGCCTGAATGTCTAGGGAACTGCTCCCTGTGTCCGCCTCTGGATTCACTTATCGGGCCTGAAGATCTGGCCCTCTTGCTATGACCCCTATCCTGCTCGGGCTCACTTCTCCGCTACTGTAGGCTTTCTTCTAAGTTCTGAGCATGTGCCTGAATGCGTGCAATATCCATACCGTCCTGAAGGGATGCAGTCAAGCATCTATCCATCAAGTGTGGTCCTAAGCCCTGCACAAATCGGTGTACCCGATCACCCATATTCGCTACCATGGCCGAAGCATACCTGGCCAAGGAATTGAAGCGGAGACTATACTCTAGAGCACTCATGCTACCCTGCCTCAAATTTAAGAATTTATCGGCCCTAGCTTGCCGAACTTCTGGAGGCATATAGTGTCGGAGAAAAGCATCAACAAACTTGACATACCGGGGGAGGTGCATTGGCTCCCCGTGAAGCCATCCAGACTGTATACCACTTGACCGAGACATCTCTCAATCTATATGACTCTAACTCTACCGACTCGGTGTCTGAAGCATGTATCAATCGAAGCGTCCTCAACATACCATCAATAAAGTCCTGGGGGTCCTCCTCCGGCTTTGACCCAAAGAATTCCGGAAGGTTTAAAGTAATAAAGTCACAGGCCCTTGCACTAACAGCCCTGTCACCCTGCCCTGTACTTTGTCGCTGAGTCTGAGCAGCAACCAACTGTGTAAGCAAATGTATGGCCTCTTTCACATCTTGGCCCGACGCATCCGGTATAGGAGCTGGAGTTTCCTCACGCTCCTCAGTAATAGGCACTGTCTGGGAGGGCTGGGATTGAGCCGCACTCTGGGGCTCACTTTCATCTACTACCGGTGACGGTGCTTTTCCGGCCCGCTTTTCTGCCACCGTTTTGCCCTTCTGGGCTGCTGTATCCCTTCTCTTTGGCGGCATTCTGAAATATTCAACACACGATTTAGGAATGAGAATCTCTTATAGCAAAGCTCTATCGCACGATTCTTATGAAGAAAGAAGGTCATTCATTCCTAAAATGTCCGCAGCTTCTTGTTTATAAGTGTGGCGCGCAACACACCCATAACCAAGACTCTACTAGACACGGCTCGTAGACACACCCTAGGACTGAACTGCTCTGATACCACTTTTGTCACGACCCGACTAGGGCCGTGACGAGCACCCGGCGCTAGCCCACCCGGGCACCCCTTTAACATACCTTCACATAACGTCTAGGTGAGCCATAAATCAAATCATGCATTCTAGCCATCAATCATACTAGTCCCAATTTGACGACAACATTGCTTATATCATCATAGGCATCTATGCCACATCAATGTACACAGGCCGACAAGGCCAACAAAGTGAAATACTAAATATAGGCTGACAAGGCCACACACATCTAACCACAAACACATGTCTACGAGCCTCTAAGAAGAGTATAACACATCACATGAGCGGGACAGGACCCCGCTATGCCCATAATTATATACACAAAAGAATTTATACCAAAAGCTGCGGCTCCAGATGAGATGGAGCTCCGCAATGTAGTCCCTGAATAATGAGGCTATGGATCGAGTCTATCTCTCTGGCCACCTGCGGGCATGACGCAGCGTCCACAAACAAAAGGATGTCAGTACGAAGAATGTACCGATTATGTAAAGCATGATCAACATCAACGAGAAAGCGTAATAGACAGCATCAACGATAACATAAGATGGAAGATAATAATGTCATTGTCATAGCACTTACTTGCTTTCCATAGGGACATTCCATTTCAATCATGTGTCCATATAGAAAATCTTGTTCATTCATATTCACACTCCTATTCATATCATCTACATTTTATATACATTGCTTATACATAGCCTTTGCACAACATTTACATATCCTTAGCATATTCGTACTCATATTGATGTCATATATATGTGTATATACTCATAGCCTTTATATAGCTTTTGTATAGCGTACCCGACCATAAAGGATCGGTGTTTCATACATACTTGGCCAACCAAGGCTCAAGGTCATACATACCTGGCCCTACCAAGGCTTCAGGGTTATTCGTACCTTCTGCAGAAGTGGGCGTGCGTTACGTAGTCATATACATACTCTATACATATTCATATACACACATTCTACCAGGCATCATAAGCTCGGGGTTTTATCATAGCCCTTCATAGGCACACATACATACAATAGCCCATAGGCATGTTAATCATCACATTATCCTCATCATTATTACTATCATTATCACTATCTTCGTTGTTTTCATTACCTCTATCTTATAGGCCTACTCGTCGTACGAGGAACTTAGTACTACCGTAGCACATCAAGCATCGTGAGCTTATTAGCTCGGAAGGTCAATCATTTGCAGAAATCTTAGACTTATAGAAGATTTAGATGGTAGGCCAAAGAACCATGCCTTATGAAAGAAGGGTTAGCCTTAAATACCTTTTCGTTCGACTATATAGCACTTGCACGTTCTCTTTCAATACTTGCGTTTATACCTTCATTAAGGTCATACTATCATTAGAATCGACAACTAGCATAAATGGATAAAGCTAGGAAAAATCGGACAGCATTTCCTTTATTTATACAACATTCCTCCATATGGTAATTCAACTGCCAACCGTCAACAATACATCTACAATATCATAACAATATCCTTTAGTCATCTACATTATCCATATTCTCAATTCACTTCCCATTTTCCATATTCAAGACCATAACACACGATTTTGTCCATTCACGTACAATGCCTATTTCATGATCTTAACGTCATTTATAACCCATTCATGTCACAACACAACAACAATCATGATTCAATTCAAACTATTTCTCAAAACGTCACTATTCTTCTTTCCTGACCTATTTTGCTATACTCTTCTAAAATCCAAGCATTTTAACATCCAAAGACCTTAAACAATATATAAATACCATAAATCTTACCTTAGATGTTATAGGAACAAGCCTTAGTCGAAATACTTCTCTTGAGCAAAAACCCTAGTTTTCCTCCATTTGGATTTCTTGACTTGAATGATCCTTAATGGGTTGGCTTACACTTGATTCACTTGTTTTATGTTGTTGATGGCTTAAAATCCTTGAAAACTTGTGTAATAAATGTAGAGAGATGTTTTAGAGAGAAGGGATGAAATGTGGAAATGATTTCATGAACTTGGTCCCTCATTTAATAACCCATCACTGATCTGTCGGGGTCCATTATATGGTCCATTATACGGTCCGTATAATTGATCGTAAAACATGCATTTCCTTCGCCCTTCAATGTGACCATTATACGGTCCATTATACGGGTCGTATAAATTTATACGGTCCGTATAACTGACCGTCAAATTCCACCAGTGCGCACCCTTTTCTGTGATGGTTCTACGGTCCATTATACGGTCCGTATAATGAGCCGTATAACCCACCAGTCTACTGAACTTGCTCTCGTCACTTTGTTTGGTCTCCAATCCTAATGGAAACTTCTTAACACTTGTTTAATACTTTATTAACAATCTAAGGGACGTTATAACTCTTTCCCAAACGTCCTTAAGTCGCCATTAACTCTTTGCTCGTATTTCTTCACTAGTTCATTCACTTGGGTATTAGCGAAACATTTTCCGAGGTGTAATAGTTGTAGTACGATTATGATTATGGATGACCTTGAGAGGAAATTATAGGAATTGGATAATGATGAATTTGGCTAAAGACATTGATGATTATATTATTAACGTTATTATTGACGTTTGGGAGTTGAAATATGATGTCACGACCCGTCTAGGGGCCGTGACGAGTACCCGATACTTGTACCGAGCACCCCTTGTCTATCGTTTTACCTTTAACTCTTAGCAAGCCATGTAAACAGAGCCATTTTTTTTTTAACATTAACATTAGCGGCGTCATTCTGAACATAGACTAATAAACTTCGTTATCACTTATACATCAACATTAACATGCCAAAACACCATATATCTAACTGTACTTAACTGACTGTACATAACTGTCTACGAGCCTCTAGACGTAGTACACTTATACATAGAAAGGGCTGAGTACTGCCGTGCCCGAATATATATACACAAAATAGTACCAAGGAAGTGAGGCTCCGGAATAACTGGAGCACTGTCAACACTGTTGGTAGAGCTTCTAAGTATCAAATCCGCCTGTCTGCTGACCTGCGCAGCGTCCACAAGAAGGGACGTCAGTACGAATAGTGTACCGAGTATGTAAGGCATGAATAGTAATATACAGAAAATATGAATCATGTATAATGACATAAGAGAGTTACAACACATGTCCTGGGATAGAAACATAACCTGTATATATATATACCCTTGGCAGGTGCTATGCGTACTTAGCTTTCCTTTAAGAATCTTTCCTTGTTCATATACATATACATATAAAATAGGACATCTCATATTGCCGAGGCGTCGGCAGCCGATCCATTTAACCATAAATATACACATCCCCCGTCCGGGCATCCCGCGTCCAGGACGATATCATATCATGTAATGCCAACTGATCAGGTGGATATGCGTTCATAACGCTCTGCCCTTACCTCCATTTCCCCCGTATACATATGCATATATCATGTACATATATCAACATCTATAGCTCTCTAGCTCTTTTATCATATACATATACGTGTGTCATGTAGGTACATCAGCGTCTATAGCGCTCTGGTGCTTTTATCATATACATATACGTGTGTCATGTAGGTACATCAGCGTCTATAGAGCTCTGGTGCTTTTATCATATACATATACGTGTGTCATGTAGGTACATCAGCGTCTATAGCGCTCTGGTGCTTTTATCATATACATATACGTGTGTCATGTAGGTACATCAGCGTCTATAGCGCTCTAGCTCTTTCGTCATGTGCATATTTTAAATATATATACGCATATCCTACATACATTTACATGTCTTATATGCATTTACGTATCCTATAAACATATATCTCATATGCACGCAGGAGAGCCCAAAGAAGCATCATGTAGTCATCGGAGTGACGTAAAGTCGGTAACCTCCGATTACATTATAGAATACTCGTGATCGCTTTGTCTCACCTTGAAGGAACGAGTATTTTAAGGTGAGACTATCAACAGGGAATAATATTAAAGTAAACGTAGAATGAAATCGGGGCATCATAGATGACAGTTCATAGACTTTGAAATCTTTTAGAAAATAAAGTCATAGTTAGGAAATATAAATAATATTCAAAAATTAATTTATCATTTTCATGTTTACATAAGATACTTAGCTTAGTCATCTTAGTCATAGAGTCGTTCCGGTAGTACGTATCATAGGCATATTCTCTTATCTAACATCATTGTTATCATTATCGTCATGGAAGTGCCCTCGTTAGAGGAGTCATAGTATTTATCATTTGGTAACGAAATCGGGATCAAAGGTTCCCTTTGGATTCACTTCAAGTAAGTCAAGCAAGACTGTAAGGAAAAATCCGAGAGTAGCGGGCCCACCTCGGGCCGGATGGGGTGACGTATATGATTTACATATATTATGTGTCATGTCATTACTTGTGAGGGTCCTAGGGTAATCGGGTCCCACTTATGCAAGTTCTAGGGGTTTAAGAGGTCTTTCCATCATTTGCACACTTTCTAGTTGAATTCTATTGAACAAAAAGTGGAAAACTTTAGGTGCGGATTCCGGGGAACCGAGTTGTCCCTGAGGCTCGTACCCAACTTATTTCAACTAAGACATGCCATAGAAAGAAGGGTGAAGCCTTACATACCTCTTTCCGCTTCTTTTGCTATTCCGAATTCACGTCGCAATCTCGTCAAAATCTGCAAATTGGTCACATTTACCCAAACTTTCATTAGGGTACTTAGAGTTAGAATCTTAAGGAACCACTTGGCTACCGAAATTTCGGCAGCACTTCCTCTGTAAATATACCATCCTCAACATTCAACATAGCCAAATTCTCATCAATCACAATCCGGGAATTCAAACCCGGCCAAACTATTAACATAATTCAACAATCACACTAAAAATTCACATATTCCATTCAAGGTGCATTCCAACACTTCAATTAACATTCTACCTCCTTCAATACTCTCCAATTCCAATGAAACAACAATAACCTTATAATACATATATTCCAACAACATCATAGTAATACCATTACATGTCTTCCATACAAAAACATTATTTTCAATTTACACAAACTTCCAATTGCCAATACTTCACCAAACTTATCAAGTCTTTATTTGCGATATAACATCTACAACACAACGATTAAGATATTAATTACAACTCGCTCATTATTCTTTCACAACTCACCAATATACACGACTATACATCAAGTATACACGGCCACATATACCATGCACACTCACACGGCTCCAACATGTATACACCACTACAATCTCTCAAAACTCAATCAACTTCCATTTTCCACATATCATTCACAACAATAACAACTAAACACTAATTAAAATAATTGAAGCATGACTCCTACACACATATATATATACACGCCCATATACTATATTTCTCTCCTTCATGAATTTCATCCATTTTAGCATACTACAACACATATAAACCATATATAACACATAAAACAAGATCAAAACTCACCTTTCTTCTTCAACTTCTCACTTGACTACAACTTGACAACTTGTATGATTTTGAATTTTTCTTGCTCCAACAACAACTCCACCTTGTTAATCACCCTTTACTTGGTAGAAAATGATTTTTGGAGAATTTTTGCAAATTTTTCTTGTGAAAATTGCTCTTGGCCGAAATGGCCTTAAGTTTTTCTCCTCTCTCTTGTTCTTGCTTTTCTTGAAATTTCTAGAACATTATGTGGAATAAGATGATTGACCAAATTTTATTTAATATGGGCTTGGGCCATAACCATGGCCGGTTGGGCCTCACAAATTTTGGGCCTTATTATTTTTTTTTTGATTGTTTTGGGCCAACTCGGTTTGGTCCCGAGTTGGGCCTAGCCCACTGACCTTTCGACCTTAAAACGTTCATATCTCCTTGTACCGAAGTCACCTGGGCACCCACGACCTATGATTGGAAAGCTAATTCAATTATCTACAACTTCTATATCTTGATACGTTTCCAAATTCCAAACTTATAATACCGTTTTTGCCCCATGAAGTCAGATCACCCGAAAACGTTTTCTTAAAAATATTCGTTTGGAGGACTTCCACTTTGATTTGGCCCAAGGGTCCTTCTTGAGTTGTGTTTAACTTCTCATATGTGATTCATATGAATTTTCAGATGTCCCAAAAAAATCTCGATGTGTGGGTCCCACCTCAGCAATTAATCTGACGTTCAAAAATACGGGATATAACATATGATATGGGGAAAGTAGTAGAAACAAAGGCGATGCTGCTCAATTTTCTATAGCTTTGGTTCAAACACGCTTATGTTGTTGATTATCTAATATGGGTATAAACTCTATTGAAGGTAGAAATATGAATATTGGAGAGGAACGTTCCAGCGATATAGTAGCTAAACGAAAAGGTATATGAGGCTAGTCCTTTCTTTCTATGGCATGAATCCTATGGCATGATTTTTCCTTCTTCTCCACGAATCTCCTACATCCTAGAAAATTAAGAGTCTATGTTCATGAATAGCCATATTGTCACGACCCAACCCCGTAGGCCGTGACTGGTGCCCGACCTGGACACCCGTATACATACCTATCAGATATAGTCAAACTGAAACTACGAACAATATGGAACTTTACAAAAGAACTCTGAAGGTTCATAGCGTCATCATATATGTATATTCAGATACACTGTCTCCTGAGGAGTCACAACTGATCATATCATGAAATAATACGCAAGCCGACAAGGCTGCCACTATAGACGAACATCGTACCACAGCACATCGTATAGACACAGCTGAACAGAACCCATACACAACCCACACATATGTCTACAGACCTCTAAGAGTACGAATAGCGAAATATGATGGGACAGGGCCCCGTCGTACCCCTGGATAACATATACATATATATATCATAAGATATGTACTAAAAGTCTAAACCTCGGAACAATGGAGCTCTCCAAGATAGCTGAGTAGAAGTCCTATGCTGAAGGGTCACCAAACCGACTATCTGTACCTGCGGGCATAAACGCAGCCCCTCGAAGAAAGGAGGTCAGTATGGAATATGTACTGAGTATATAAAGCATGAAATACAGTAAAAAGGATCATAACTGAAATAAGGAGTACATAAAACAAGTACAATGTCCAGAATACCAAATCGCTTGCCTTTGAAACATAAATCATGCATTTCAATATCATATTTCATACCCGGCCCATCATGGGACTCGGTGACATAATCATATCATCATCATATACATATATACCGTACCCGGCCCTCTAGTGAGGGACTCGGTGAATAAAGTCATCATATGCCCTCCTGGCCGCCATAACATATCATCATATCATCATATCATCACATATATATATATACCGTACCCGACCCTCTAGTGAAGGACTCGGTGAACAATGCATTGAAACTGTGCACGATAACATACCCGGCCTGGGACTCGGTGAAAGACATATTGAGGAATGCACGAGCAGAGTAGTGAGCAACCATATGCAATTTCAATCATTATCAAGACTTAAACAGAATAAGAAGAGGAGATTAAAACCTGAGTGTCAGTAGCGACAATTATAGCAAGTACCCCTCGAATGTCATTATAGTTCATATCAAAAGAGTCTTAGGAATCGTAGACACATGTCAATATAGTGTGAAACAGCTTATAGAAGTCAAGGACACTAATCATTACAGAATTCTTTAAGAATAGGCATTTTCACGCATCAACTACTATCCAACGTACAAAGGACTCGAGGGGAAAACCCAATCACTTAATAGTTCTAGCAACAAGAAGTGAATAAGAATCATGAATCACATTCAGAACTTATGAATAGAGTTACCCCAAAGTTCATATCATTCATCACTTACATCTAAGACATGCCAAAAGAAAGAAGGGGCAGCTTTACATACCTGCTGAAGGTTAATCGCACTCTCGTTCGCTTCGTCGCTCTTTTAGCCTATTTAATACAAGAGTAATGTTATCGTCAGTAACTATACTTTCTAGTTCGTAAATTCGTAGTCCATCGCCCGTAGAACTTATTCTTTAACTTATATATTCTCGTTTAGGGTTTTTCTTTAGTTAAGGGCTTAACGAAAATCGGGCAACATTTCCCCTATATATTCGCCTAACCCGAATTTCTAATTGTTCTCCTGTCAACACAGAAATACCAACAACAACAATATACACATAAAATTCTCACAATTCATCCCATAACAATTCTAACAACCCAACAACTTCTCTAAATCCATTTCAACCCACAATTTCCTATAATATCAATTTCATGCATTTTCTTAATTCCAATTTCGTCCAATCCAATTCTAATAATTCCATTACAATACTATTGACACAATTACATCATAAAACAAGAAAATCTTACCTTAATTTTCTCGGAGGAATTTCTACTCTTAATTGCTCCAATTTCGCAATTTCTTCTTCCCCAATTCAATATCCAACGTTGCTATCACCTCCTTGAACTTGTAAATCACCTCGGAATTGATTCAAAGTAATAAAACACATTTTTTTTATGATCTTCCATGGTCGTAGCAGCCATGGCCATAGCTTCATATATATATTTTTTTTTCTTTCAATTAATATTGAAGGTGAAGATGAAAATGATTTACATTGTCATCCAATTTCTTTTATATGAAGCTGCCCATGTGGACACGTTGTTGCCACTGACCATTGCTCAATTGGTGCCACGTGGCAGCCCTTTCATTAATTTTTTTTTTTTAAACACTAATCCCTTACTTAAAAATTTAACCATCATTAATTAATTCCTAATCCCCAATAATATTTTTACACTAAATAAAATTTATAAATAATTTATATTCTAATTTAAAATTGAAATTTAAAGGTTTCTATTTCGTGTCCGAAAATGACTCCCCCTTTAACTTGAGTCAACTTGCTTGCGAATAATTCGACGTATAAATATACGGGGCATAACACATATGAGATAAGAGATATATTATGAGCCCAATAATGATGATGATGAGTTTAAGTCTAAAGATTCTAGAGTTCATGATATGATGTTCCTACAAATTTAATAATGTTGTTTATTGTATACACCCGCCTTATACACAATTTCCTTCAAGGTGAGGCAGAATGCTCATAAATGCTCCATAATAGAATTGGGGGTTCACGACCTTATGTCACCTCAATAAAGTATAGTTGTCTGTGAGTTTCTATGCATGCATTACGACGAGTACACGTTGATGATATTACACCGCGCCTATATGGCCGGGCAGACACCGCCAAGGCGGGCAGCGTATACACCATGTCTAGATGGCATGGGCAGACACCACTAGTGGGCGGCATGAGATGGTACCCCAGACGCGGGAGCCCTGGATGCGGGCTAATGATTATCACACAGTACCTATATGGTCGGGCCGTTTATACACCTATGCATACATGATATGATGATGAGTATGAAGTAAGCCAGCATGAATTATTTATTTTGTAATTGACAGTCAGTTAGAGGTTGCTCCTTATTTGATGTTTCCTTTATTTCATTGACGTATTATTATTACTTATGCCTCTCATACTCAGAACAATGTTCGTACTGACGTCCGTTTTCTTTGGACGTTGTGTTCATGTCCACAGGTAGAAGGGAGGTGATCCAGACTCGTAGAGGTCATCAGCAGTTCTACAAGAGCACTCCATTATTTCGGAGGTGCTTTTTGGTAGATTCTTTTGTATGTATATATATGTATGTATGTATTTTGGGCACGATGGGGTCTTGTCCCGTCCATATGTCTAGTACTCTAGTAGAGGCTCGTAGATACGTATGTGTGGGTAGTATGGTCTCACGATGCTGCTATGGTGTATGTGTTATACCCCTTTTTAACCCGAGAGATTAAAGCGGAGTACAACATATTGGAGATTCCTAAATTATTTATTTTAAAGAGTCGCCACCTAATTGATTTTACGGTGAATTAGGACACCTAATTATTAACTAAGGTAAAGTTAACTAAACCTCTGTTAATAGTCTGCTTAACTAATATGATTCTAGGTAAGGGTTCTATATTATCCTAAAGGGAAGGGGTTAGGCATCCTTTAGAATCCGTTAACTTACGGTTATCCGACCAAACTTAGGTTAATGAATTAATGTTAAAGATGCTTGAAATTTTAAGAAAAGAAGCTAAGAAATGTCACTAAGGTTTTAAGAAAAAAAAAATATGAGAATATTGCTTAAGATAAGATTTAAAGAAAATATAATAATTTGCATAAAAGAAAATTTTAGATGCCCTTTAAAATAAAACTTATAAAAGTTACTAAGACTTTAAGTAAAGACGCTATTTAGAATGGGGTTTGTAGAAAAATATAATAATTTGCATAAAGAGAAACTTCAAGCGCCATTCAAACTAACTTATAGGTGTTACAATGACTCTGAATAATAAAAACTATTTAAAATAAGATTTGAATAAAAATAGAAGAAAACGCGAATTTGTGCAGTGTTTTAATAAATACCTAAACAAACTACCCTAGGTGATACTACTTAACTTTGCAATTTTTAGAAGTATAAACAGAATTATGTTTTATTAACTACATTCGGCTAAATGTATGCATAACTTAGATAACCTTAAAGGTGTTTACAAATATTTTTTGTTATTTTTCTTAAACTAACTACCCATTCTCTAACTAAACCCACTAATTCATCCGGATTTATCCAAAATTAAAAGTTAGTTGCCTAATACAAGTCAATGAGCACAAAATAAAATGAAAGGGCAATAAATTGAATGGGCCAGCCCACTATGGGGCTGCTGATCTGCTGCTGGTGGGCTGTTCCTGTCTAGTGGGCCTTGGCCCAGAATTCCCTTTAAAATTTCTGCTGCGGGTGGGCTGACTCGAGAGAAGGATTTTTGTTGGGCTTTTAGCCCAACACTGAATGTGGAAGAAGAACGAGTCCCTCAGACTCGTATGTGGTGGTCATGCAAAAAATGAAAGGAAAAGGAGATTAGTATACAATCAGTGAGATATACTAACCATATGAAATATAACTCAGTCAAACAAGTAGATTGTGTATATTATATGTATATCTTAAGTATACCTTACGTATACACACTTCAACGAGACGTGCTTGCAAAATACGCAAGATTCTAACAGGAAGATGTATTGATATCCGAATGTATGCATGACTTAACTAACATGTATTTCACTCCTTCATTCAAAAGACTTCAAAATATTCCAAATCATAAAACAAATGCTGCACTGCCTGTGTTCCAAGATACTAACATAACACATAAAAAAAGAAAGTACAAACTGAGTGGCAATCAACTTATACTTATCAATTTATCCTTGGCATGGTTTAACCCAATTCAAACTGTAAAGCACACATTAAGACGAATTTTAAAAGTTACAGGAGGCGGCATACACGCGTGCATTATAGAGACAAAAACAGAGGGAGTATCGAGTTCAAAATGATATCAGGAATGCATAGATGAATTCAAAACCTGCATATGCTATAAATCACAGAAAGGGGTAAAGGGTAGGAAATCAATTATGCCTTTGAAAGAAAAAAAAGAGATTTAAATAATTCCAATGATCAGATGACTTCTTTTCAAAGAGTTAAGATCTAGATCCCAACTCTGTTAAGCTTTGCTCTTCCTTTTAATACTCAGCAACCACACAACAAGCTATAACAATGAACTTATCAGGAAGCCACAGATCAGTTAAGGATGGGACAAGAAAGAAAGATCATCATTTTAGTCTAATGGACTCCAGGAGGTCATTAATCCTTATTCATTTTTTACCAGACAATGAGAGAAGCTAGAATTGGTTTCCTGTTTACTAAGCTTATTACAAAATAAGTAGGTTTTTTTTGGAAAAAATAGGTTGGCCAATTCATGCCAACAATTCCTGGTCAAGAGAGACAATCAGATACTTAGCAGGACACTTAGCAAACCCCAGGACTCCTCTTTTGTCTTTTAAGTAAGGTGACAACAAACAGGGAAGTACAAACATCCATGGCAATCAACATATGTCAAATAGTGTGCAACTCAAAAGAAAACCCCAGAATTTGACTTTACCTTTTCCTAATCTCATCTTGAAATTCATTCTTTCCGAAAAAAACAATCAAATGTAATGCAAACAAATTAAACTGAACATAAGGTGATCAAACAGTTTTAAAGACCCAATGTTTACTCCTTTGAAAAGAAGAGCATCCACTACTTAACCATCTACTAGTGAAATCTTATTCAATAAACTATCCCAAAGTGACTCATAATCCTAGTTCAGACAGGTCCCAAGCAGATCTGCATACATTTTTTTTAACTTTAAAGTCTACTGGGGGTGAGATGCAAGCAGCTTTAAGTCATGCGAAGCAGTAGACATGTATCATTCTCAATAAAGAAAAGACCCTTAATCACATACAAGACATACAGATTAATGAGCCCCCCTTTACACTGGTTCAAACTCAAACAAGGGTCAAACAAAGAGGAACCGCATGGCTATTTGATCTTTAAGCATGCTATTGTGCCAACAGAGTGCACAAACTATCATCTAATGAACATGCTAACAAACTTGCAGTATAACAGGCGACAACAGTTAAATGCACATGCAAGATCAGGCTAAAAAAAAAAGCAGTAGGTATATGAGGAAATTAATGATTTAAGTAGGTCCTGGCTGCATGAGAATACATGACTAGAATGGGTTAAACATGAAACATCGTTCAAATAAGACACTAGATAGCATCCATAAATACGTGGATTAGTAATATCCAGACTCATATAAAGATTAATGATGTGTTTCAAGACTAATCATAGCGACAACATTAAAGTAATAATACGATAACATCTGAGTCAACACATAAGCGAACGACATTTGCACTAGACTAGAATAGAACAGACCTATAGTGCCAAAGCTGCTGAACAGTGATAAACTAGTCATTAATGTCAACCAATCAACCACGGATATTCATCAACATGGAATAAAACAAAAATAAGATCCATACACAAACAAACTAAAACGAGCTCGTCTGAGCACCAAACAAAATAGATATTACATATAGATCCGGCTGTAAAAAAAAATGGCTTAAAGGAGGAGAAATTACCTCCTTCGAGTGCAGCGAAGTGGGTACGGGGTCTTCGATTCACACTCGAACACTTCAAAACTCGATTCCCAAAGATAAAAGGACTGATAGAACTGAAATTTTGCTTAGGAGGTTTTTTTTAGCGACAAAAACGAAAGATTCAATTTCTATAGATTTTTTTGGGGCTAAAGAACTCAATTTTTCAAGGGATTTTGTATGGCTCCGAATTTCCTCCTCCGGAATCTCTTCCTCCTCCTACTGACTTGGGAAAACATTATTTATAACATCAATCTTAGGTTTGAACTAGGGTTTTCGTCCGAAAAGGAAGAGAGAGAGGAGCGGGGGGGGGGACAAGACGAATAGGGGAAGTGGGGGTTGCAGAAGAAGGGAGCGTGGGGAACAAGGGTAACGTGGGTGTGTGTCAGAGGTGAGTGGGAGGTCACGTGGGGGGTATGGGAGAGGGAAACAGTGGGGTGGCGATGGGAGAATGGGCGACGGCTTTAGGGTTTGGGGGTAAAGGGAAAGGGAAGGGGAAGGAAGGAAGCGTAGGCGAAAGGGGATGAGGGGGATGGCCGGAGATGGAGGCGGTGGTGAGGAAGTGGGTGGCGACGGAGAAGAAGGAAAGAGGCGGAGACGATAATGAAGGGAATAAGGGAAACCCTTTTCCCTTATTTTGAACGAAAATGGATCGGGCCTGGTCCATTTGTGGACTGGGTCAATTTTTAGACCGGGTATTAAAAGAATAGGCTAATAAATTAAAACACGGATTATTCCAAAAATTGAGATAAGGGATATGGACTAGTCCAAAAAATATCAGGAGTCAATCGGGCTTTGATTTGGAGTCCGATAAGTCAAAATGCGGACCGAGTGCAAGAAATAGTTCATCTTCGAAATTTGAATAAAAGACCCATTTTGATTAACGATATACTAAGGGTGCCAGAATATCACCTGGTACGAAAAAATGTGTAATTGTAAAAAGACCCGGATAATAAATTATATGTTGTTGCACTGACCGTGCAATAAAACTTTTAACGATAAATGAAGCTATCATTTTAAATGCGCGAAAATAAATGCGATGTGCATGCGGGAGTTGATAAAATGCCGAGAAATGCCAGTTTCAATAATACTAAATAGCCGTAGCGAATGACTAGCGGTAATAGTACTGCTAATAATGATAACAATAATGATAATGGTAATAATGATAATGGCGATAAAAATAATAATAGATATAATAATAATAGTAGATAACAAACATTGATAATTAAAATGATAATAATTAATAATAATAATAATAAAGATGATAATAATTAATAACAAGATAACAATAATAAATAACAATTATTGATAGTGACAAAACGTTAATAAATTAATAATAATAACAATAATAGTGGTAATAATAAGATAATAATGATAATAATAATAATAATAATGATGATGATAATAATAAATAAATAACAATTATTGATAAAACAATGACAATAATTAATAATAAAATAACGATGATAATGATGATTAATAATTGATAACAAAATAACGCTGATAATAGTGATTAGTAATTAACAATAATAATAATAATGACAATTAGTAATAATGATAATTTAAGAATAATAATAATAGTTATTAATATTAATAATAATGATAATAATAATAGTTGTAACAGAATAATAAAACGTCGTTATTGATAAGAGGCTAATAACTATAGTAAACATAATATATATTATTATTTATTTATTTATTTATTTATTATTTTTTATTATTATATTTTTTTTATTTGTTTATTTATTTATTTATTTTATTTATTTTTTAATATTAGAAGCGCAAATATGTATTTCGGAGGAGAGGCGGGACAAAATTGGGTGTCAACAACTTGTCCCTCTTTGCCTGATAATGATGAAGGAGTTTTCGGGCAAAGACGTTGACTTAGTAGCCTATTTTGTCCCGGCTAGAGGATTATGAAGGACTAAGGGTAAAGAAAATTACGGCCGAACTCCGGTCTCTGAATCGCCTACATATCTCGGGCTGCACGAGAATCAGGCCGTGTGTAGTTCTGGGAAGACTACGACACCTATGACTGGCAACTCACGATTTGATGCGAATCTTCGCAAAAAATATTGTCCCAATGTCGAGTTATGATGACACTGAGTATTGTGATAGAACTCCGAAAATTGAGTGTGCTGGAATGCGAACAGAAAATTTGAAATTGAAGCCGAGTGTTCGAGGTAGATCATTGACCCTTGTCGGAAATTTGCTTATCCTTCCCGACGTATTGCCCCAGTTCGCTGCCGAAGAAATAGTTCCACGTTGCGCTAAAGCTCCTGCGAAACTTTAAACTAGATAAAATAGTCAGTAAAAATAAACATTGAAGTAAAGCGATGCAAGTGCGGTGCAATGCGGCTGCGAGCGCACGCAGGAGCATTTGAAAATAATAATAAAACAAGGCAGGTGCGACGCGATGTCTTATGCAGAAATTTTAAAGGGCGGTGCGCAGCCTTATGCAAAAACTACAAAGGGCGGTGCGCAGCCCATGCGAACATGGAAGGCGGTGCACAGCCTTATGCAGAGGATTTAAATAGGGTGGTGCATGGCCCAAGCAGTATATGAATATGGAAATGATGCAAAGGGCGGTGCGCAGCCTTATGCAAAAATTTTAAAAGGGGCGGTGCATGGCCCAGGCAATATATGGAAACGATGCAAAGGGCGGTGCGCAACCCCTGCATCATATGAAAGGTGGTTGAGCCCGAAATGTCCTATTTTAGGGCGGAAGAACCCGGGTATCCTGTTTTAGGGTGGAAGAACCCGATATCCTATTTTAGGGTGGAAGAACCCGATATCCTATTTTAGGGTGGAAGAACCCGAGCATCCTATTTTAGGGTGGAAGAACCCAAGCATCCTATTTTAGGGTGGAAGAACCCGATATCCTATTTTAGGGTGGAAGAACCCGATATCCTATTTTAGGGTGGAAGAACCCGATATCCTATTTTAGGGTGGAAGAACCCGATATCCTATTTTAGGGTGGAAGAACCCGATATCCTATTTTAGGGTGGAAGAACCCGATATCCTATTTTAGGGTGGAAGAACCCGAGCATCCTATTTTAGGGTGGAAGAACCCAAGCATCCTATTTTAGGGTGGAAGAACCCAATATCCTATTTTAGGGTGGAAGAACCCAAGTATCCTATTTTAGGGTGGAAGAACCCGATATCCTATTTTAGGGTGGAAGAACCCGATATCCTATTTTAGGGTGGAAGAACCCGATATCCTATTTTAGGGTGGAAGAACCCAAGCATCCTATTTTAGGGTGGAAGAACCCAAGCATCCTATTTTAGGGTGGAAGAACCCAATATCCTATTTTAGGGTGGAAGAACCCGATATCCTATTTTAGGGTGGAAGAACCCGATATCCTATTTTAGGGTGGAAGAACCCGATATCCTATTTTAGGGTGGAAGAACCCGATATCCTATTTTAGGGTGGAAGAACCCAATATCCTATTTTAGGGTGGAAGAACCCGATATCCTATTTTAGGGTGGAAGAACCCGAATGCTGTGCGTTTGCGAACAATGATGTTCTGCCTTTGCGGGACATTTGAAAGTAATAATGCAATGCAATGCAGGTGCGGTGCTTTTGCAGTGCGGGACATTTAAAAGCAGTAGTGCGTATGCAGTGCGGGAAATTTAAAGCAATAGTGCATATGCAGTGCGTGGTATTTAAAATAGTAGTGCCTGCAGTGCGGGGAGTTTAAAGCAATAGTGCATATGCAGTGCGTGGTATTAAAAAATAATAGTACATGCAGTGCGGTATTAAAAATAATAGTGCATGCAGTGCGGTATTAAAAATAATAGTGCATGCAGTGCGGGGAATTTAAAGCAACAGTGCGTGGTATTTAAAATAGTAGTGCATGCAGTGCGGGGCATTTAAAGCAATAATATTTGTGCGTGTTATAGGAGGATTCCAAACCGCTCGCTGCGCAGTCCCCGCAAAGCTGTAAGCATACTTCAGCTTCCGCAACTGGAAGCCTTGGTGATATTTCACCTTGCTAAAATGTTTCCATGAATAAAATTCCTGCGCTCAAAGAAAATTATGAGTTTCGAAATTTGTGTTGATTTTGAATCATCCTTGAATCACCCTTTGCTTCATGACTTTCGTAAGGTTTTCTTGATGCTAAGATTCGTATGCCATGCATTATCGTTGAGGAGTAGCTAAAAATCGGTTCTGCGTTACTCAAAGGAAATTTGTTAGTATAAAAGAAAGTGGTTGCCTTGCGTTGAACATTGAAGCTTTGGCTTTGAATCTGTGCTTCTCGTTGCTATGCCATTGCAGAAATCTGATTATGTGAATATGGCTTGGGATAAGCCGTCTGCAAAATTTCTCCAGTTCGACTTGGGGGGGAAATTGGAATTTTTATTTATTGAGACCGGACCCAACATGGGCGCCTACGTATCCTGCTACCAACAGGAATCAGGTCGATCGTAGTTCATTATACAAGTCTAGAAAAGATTACAAGATAGCGGCTATTCCTAAAGATGGGCATGTGGAGGATGATATTCTCGAGTGTCGAGATGATGTCCCTATCAGTCGGCTTGACTTGTTGCACGCTTTCTTTTCAAATGCCTTGGTGCCAGTTTCGATGAATCGCCCTTAACAACAGTTGTGTTTGTGTTTGTAATATCACTGGTTGAAGGCTCTAGCTGTAGCTTTATTTTGCCACTTTCAATCATGCTTTGAATCTTAAATCTTAATGCTAGACATTCTTCAATGTCATGTCCTTGAATGTTTGAGTGATAAGCACAACTCTTAGATAAATCAAAGTTTGGCGGTGGATGCTTAGGTATAAATCCCTCCTTTGGTTGTAGAATACCCTTAGCACTCAACCTCTCAAATATATTTGCCAGTGGTTCATTTAGAGGAGTGAAGCAAAAAGATTTCCTCTTCTTTTGATGTTGAGAGCTTGATTGTGCTTGGTGAAACCGTTGTTGGTGGCCTTGCTGGGAGTTTTGCTGACGAGGACATTGCATGGTGGCGTAAGATTGAAAAATTTGGTGACTTTTATGGCATTGCGCTTGATGCATAGTCGTGGAAGCAAATTGGTTTTCCTTCATTTCACTTTGCAGATTTCCCAGTATCTTCGCTTGGAAGGTTTGGTGAACGTCTTGTGTTGCTGAGCTATCTATAATTCTTCCTTCTTGAATGGCATTTTCTAGTTCTCTACCAATCCTAATCAAATCAGAGAAGTTGTGTGCACAAGCTCCGAGCAACTTATCATAATATAAGTCTTCCTGAATTTGGATGAAGGTTGAGATCAATTCCCTCTCGGATAATGGAGGATGTATTTTTGAAGCTTCTAACCTCCATCGTATGGCATATTCTTGGAAAGATTCATGTGGCGTTTTCTTTATTCTAAGCAAATCGGCTATGTGCGGATCGCCTCCATTGTTAAACTCGAATTGCTTTATAAATCCGCGGGCCATATCTTCCCACGTAAGCCATTTGCTAAAATCTTGTTTAGTGTACCAATAGAGTGCTGATCCTGATAAACTTTGAATGAACAATCTCATTCGTACGGCTTCAATATGTCCAATACCAATTAATCTGCTGCAATAATCCTTTAAATGAGCGGCGGGATCTCCCTTCCCATTGAAAGTGTTAAACTTAGGTATTTTGCACCCTGACGGAAGCTCAACGTTTGGATGCACACACAAATCTTCATACTTCAAAATCTGGAAATTCCTTGAACATAACTCTTCATTAATGACTTTCCTCAAATTGTGGAGTTCTTTTCCCAAATCTTCATGGTAAAGCGACTTGATTTCCTTTCCAGGCCTCCTGTATGGGGATATTGCCAGTTCGTTTTTCTTACTTTTCTCGAATTGAGCGGTGGTTATGGCAAATTGAGGATTAGGCATTATCGCTACTTGATCGGGAGTGTAGGTTGAAGGTATTTGTGTAATGGTATAGGTAGGATCTAAGTGAGGCGAAATGGCTAAGGAAACGTTGCTGGAAGTTCGGGTTGTGTTAGGAAGAAGGCTTAAGGTATTTCCCAGATTGGCTACAATATTTTTTCGAACCACATTTCCCTTGCTATCGTTTTGCTCTTGCACCAAACCCATACCGATGTTGAAAGCTTCAAATCTCTCTGCCATTATAGTCTCGTCCTTAATGCAGATTCGCAGCCAAAACAATGTTCAATGCCAGACAACCTTTTAAAGAGAAAAGTAAAACTTCATAAACAAAATAAAATGTTAGTGCATGAAGTAAAAACTTCATAAACAATATATATATATATATATATATATATATATATATATATATATAGATATAGATATATATATTTTTTTTAAGTGATCTAATTAAACAGGCTCTAGATTAGAGACGACTTGAGTCATATAAAGGAAACGAATGGACGACAATGAATCATCAGCTATTTAGCTCTGACGGTTGAGAATGAATCGGAAGAAAGAAAACTACATTGGAGTAGAACATGCCATTTGAAAAAAAGGTTGACTCATATCGAACGCCAAAGCTTGGTTCCGAGTTAATTCTTACCAATTCCAGCATATTTTAAAAAAATTTGCCCCAGTTTAGGATGTTTTGAAAAATGTTTTGGGTTGCATTCCAAAGTTGTCCCAGTTTCATGCTCCTTCGTTTGGGGAATATTAAAATTTGTAATAAATAAGACCGGGCCTTATATGGGCTGCCTACGTATCCTGTATCCGACAGGAAATCAGGTCAAACGTAGTTCGGGTAACATGCAAATAGGAAAAAAAAAATTCTACCCCAATATGACCGAGTCCCTATGTGGGCTGCCTACGTATCCACCGAGGAATCAGGTCAAGCGTAGTTCGCCTGGTGTGTAAAAGTTTTTTTTTTTTTTTTTTTAATGATGCAAGAGATTAGTTTAGAGAAGATCATGATTGATCGGGTGCAAGACAGTTGAATTTAATGTACCCGAGAGTTACGAAGCACTGGCGGGTTGCAAAATGTCAAGGACAAGAGGCCTGTGAGATTGTCCTTCGACTTGCATGCTAGAATTTGAAATTAATAGGTGCGCGAAGATAAATTTTAGCGACCCAGAATGACGCGTTTGACTGAGCGAAGACTCCGCAGAAGCAAGGTACTTGAACAGTCATTCTTGAACAACTTGATGGCAAAAAATTGAACAAATATCGAGAAGTGCCATTTGATAGATTGTACCAATAAATTTGGACATCTACCAATTTAAGAAACGATAAATGCTGAAAATGATAGAATTTGAAAGTAAAAGTTCCATGACGTAAACCGAGTGCAAAATGGATTCTACGAGGCATGGAGCTAACGGGTCAAATGTTCCGTCGTTTGAGACCGAAGATCATACCCGTAAAAGAAGGACACGAAAAGCTCTAGAATTTGCAGTTTGATGCGAGACAAATTGTCCGACACTAATAGATTTGAGTAACTAAGCGAATAACGATAAGAGAATGCCTATTAAAATAAAGTTGGAATGATAAGAGCTAACTTTAGGATTTTCAAAGCTAGTTCATGTATGCGAAAATTAGAAAATTTGCTCCGACGATTAGAAATTTGTCGAGAGTCATGCTAAGAATGCGAGTGATCTTAAAGGTGCTCTAGAGTGGCTAAAGTGCGCTAACCGCGGAATAAATAGTTTTTTTTTGTTTTTTTTTTTTGAAGTGAGGATGATGCAAAAATAATTAATGAACAATATGCAATTGTGCGGCAAAGCAAATATAAATTTTACTTTTCTTCTGAAACAAAGATGATGTTAGCAAATATCAAGTAATAACTTTTTCACAAATAAATTCAAATAAGAGCCTTCAAATAAAATTAATTAATGAGCTTGGCATCAGGTGATAATCGCAAATAAATTCAAAAGCAAGCATATTGCAAATAAATTTAAGTAAACCACTTAGCAAGCAAGCAAACGCCTTATAACACAAACATTGACAAGACGTCCTAATATGCAGGGATCTCTTTATGCCAGAGGTAGGCCTAACGCGAATTTGAAGGATAAAATATGCGATTATATATCATCCCAATGTGCTATTAATTAAAGACCCATACAAAGTTTAAAAATCTTGGTACAAACAAAATTATTACAACTTGACTTTCATAAGCTAACTAACAATGAGAAAAGTCCTTCGTCATCCTTGAGCCTCTTGGTTGCTTGGATATATTCACCGATCTTTCGTCGATTTTGGATAATGTATGACATAGCCAAAACTCCTCCCATTTTGATGCCTTCTTTAACACAGATCTCTCTTTGCTCAGCTAAAACTGTATCTAATTCTTGCATGCTGTTCGCATTGTACCGATTTATGGCTACCTGCGTTCACAAACGGTTAGTTCTACCTAAATAGCACATGGTCCACATAACGCACATGTTTATCCTTCAAATCAATGCACATAACGTGATAGCTGTCGCTTGGGGTCATAGACCCACTCGAACATTTGGAAGAGGTTAACTAATGGACTTAATACACCTTGGGTATTAAGCCTCCTAGGCTCGTGCATGTCCTTATAAGGGTTTTGGCTTAGCTCTATCTTAAGCTGACTAAGAGTTGTTTTCCTATGACACAAGGTTCCCGAGTGGACTACTCGAGTGAGAAGGCTACGCGGTCACCGTTATTCGGACACCCCCGCGCACCCGCCAACTCTCCTAAGATTTGGATTCTACGAAGAAATTTGCGGGTGCGCTAAGCACACCTCGCGTGTACGTCTGATAGTGTGAGATTTCCAAAAGTGGAGGAAATATGAACGGGATGCCAATTTAAGGAAAGCAGTAACATATTATTACATAGAAAATTTCTCATAATAAAGCAAATACTTAAGAGAACACAAAAGAAACAAACAAGGCAACAAATAAAAGCAAGCATAAAGAAAACAATCAAACATCCAACAATTTAATTATTAACCTAAGTGTGTTATGGTTAGAACCTAGAATCCCCAGCAGAGTCGCCAAGCTGTTATACCCCTTTTTAACCCGGGAGATTAAAGCGGAGTACAACATATTGGAGATTCCTAAATTATTTATTTTAAAGAGTCGCCACCTAATTGATTTTACGGTGAATTAGGACACCTAATTATTAACTAAGGTAAAGTTAACTAAACCTATGTTAATAGTCTGCTTAACTAATATGATTCTAGGTAAGGGTTCTATATTATCCTAAAGGGAAGGGGTTAGGCATCCTTTAGAATCCGTTAACTTACGGTTATCCGACCAAACTTAGGTTAATGAATTAATGTTAAAGATGCTTGAAATTTTAAGAAAAGAAGCTAAGAAATATCACTAAGGTTTTAAGAAAAAAAAAATGAGAATATTGCTTAAGATAAGATTTAAAGAAAATATAATAATTTGCATAAAAGAAAATTTTAGATGCCCTTTAAAATAAAACTTATAAAAGTTACTAAGACTTTAAGTAAAGACGCTATTTAGAATGGGGTTTGTAGAAAAATATAATAATTTGCATAAAGAGAAACTTCAAGCGCCATTCAAACTAACTTATAGGTGTTACAATGACTCTGAATAATAAAAACTATTTAAAATAAGATTTGAATAAAAATAGAGGAAAACGCGAATTTGTGCAGTGTTTTAATAAATACCTAAACAAACTACCCTAGGTGATACTACTTAACTTTGCATTTTTTAGAAGTATAAACAGAATTATGTTTTATTAACTACATTCGGCTAAATGTATGCATAACTTAGATAACCTTAAAGGTGTTTACAAATATTTTTTGTTATTTTTCTTAAACTAACTACCCATTCTCTAACTAAACCCACTAATTCATCCGGATTTATCCAAAATTAAAAGTTAGTTGCCTAATACAAGTCAATGAGCACAAAATAAAATGAAAGGGCAATAAATTGAATGGGCCAGCCCACTATGGGGCTGCTGATCTGCTGCTGGTGGGTTGTTCCTGTCTAGTGGGCCTTGGCCCAGAATTCCCTTTAAAATTTCTGCTGCGGGTGGGCTGACTCGAGAGAAGGAATTTTGTTGGGCTTTTAGCCCAACACTGAATGTGGAAGAAGAACGAGTCCCTCGGACTCGTATGTGGTGGTCATGCAAAAAATGAAAGGAAAAGGAGATTAGTATACAATCAGTGAGATATACTAACCATATGAAATATAACTCAGTCAAACAAGTAGATTGTGTATATTATATGTATATCTTAAGTATACCTTACGTATACACACTTCAACGAGACGTGCTTGCAAAATACGCAAGATTCTAACAGGAAGATGTATTGATATCCGAATGTATGCATGACTTAACTAACATGTATTTCACTCCTTCATTCAAAAGACTTCAAAATATTCCAAATCATACAACAAATGCTGCACTGCCTGTGTTCCAAGATACTAACATAACACATAAAAAAAGAAAGTACAAACTGAGTGGCAATCAACTTATACTTATCAATTTATCCTTGGCATGGTTTAACCCAATTCAAACTGTAAAGCACACATTAAGACGAATTTTAAAAGTTACAGGAGGGGGCATACACGCGTGCATTATAGAGACAAAAACAGAGGGAGTATCGAGTTCAAAATGATATCAGGAATGCATAGATGAATTCAAAACCTGCATATGCTATAAATCACAGAAAGGGGTAAAGGGTAGGAAATCAATTATGCCTTTGAAAGAAAAAAAAGAGATTTAAATAATTCCAATGATCAGATGACTTCTTTTCAAAGAGTTAAGATCTAGATCCCAACTCTGTTAAGCTTTGCTCTTCCTTTTAATACTCAGCAACCACACAACAAGCTATAACAATGAACTTATCAGGAAGCCACAGATCAGTTAAGGATGGGACAAGAAAGAAAGATCATCATTTTAGTCTAATGGACTCCAGGAGGTCATTAATCCTTATTCATTTTTTACCAGACAATGAGAGAAGCTAGAATTGGTTTCCTGTTTACTAAGCTTATTACAAAATAAGTAGGTTTTTTTTGGAAAAAATAGGTTGGCCAATTCATGCCAACAATTCCTGGTCAAGAGAGACAATCAGATACTTAGCAGGACACTTAGCAAACCCCAGGACTCCTCTTTTGTCTTTTAAGTAAGGTGACAACAAACAGGGAAGTACAAACATCCATGGCAATCAACATATGTCAAATAGTGTGCAACTCAAAAGAAAACCCCAGAATTTGACTTTACCTTTTCCTAATCTCATCTTGAAATTCATTCTTTCCGAAAAAAACAATCAAATGTAATGCAAACAAATTAAACTGAACATAAGGTGATCAAACAGTTTTAAAGAACCAATGTTGACTCCTTTGAAAAGAAGAGCATCCACTACTTAACCATCTACTAGTGAAATCTTATTCAATAAACTATCCCAAAGTGACTCATAATCCTAGTTCAGACAGGTCCCAAGCAGATCTGCATACATTTTTTTTAACTTTAAAGTCTACTGGGGGTGAGATGCAAGCAGCTTTAAGTCATGTGAAGCAGTAGACATGTATCATTCTCAATAAAGAAAAGACCCTTAATCACATACAAGACATACAGATTAATGAGCCCCCCTTTACACTGGTTCAAACTCAAACAAGGGTCAAACAAAGAGGAACCGCATGGCTATTTGATCTTTAAGCATGCTATTGTGCCAACAGAGTGCACAAACTATCATCTAATGAACATGCTAACAAACTTGCAGTATAACAGGCGACAACAGTTAAATGCACATGCAAGATCAGGCTAAAAAAAAGCAGTAGGTATATGAGGAAATTAATGATTTAAGTAGGTCCTGGCTGCATGAGAATACATGACTAGAATGGGTTAAACATGAAACATCGTTCAAATAAGACACTAGATAGCATCCATAAATACGTGGATTAGTAATATCCAGACTCATATAAAGATTAATGATGTGTTTCAAGACTAATCATAGCGACAACATTAAAGTAATAATACGATAACATCTGAGTCAACACATAAGCGAACGACATTTGCACTAGACTAGAATAGAACAGACCTATAGTGCCAAAGCTGCTGAACAGTGATAAACTAGTCATTAATGTCAACCAATCAACCACGGATATTCATCAACATGGAATAAAACAAAAATAAGATCCATACACAAACAAACTAAAACGAGCTCGTCTGAGCACCAAACAAAATAGATATTACATATAGATCCGACTGTAAAAAAAAATGGCTTAAAGGAGGAGAAATTACCTCCTTCGAGTGCAGCGAAGTGGGTACGGGGTCTTCGATTCACACTCGAACACTTCAAAAATCGATTCCCAAAGATAAAAGGACTGATAGAACTGAAATTTTGCTTAGGAGGTTTTTTTTAGCGACAAAAACGAAAGCTTCAATTTCTATAGATTTTTTTGGGGCTAAAGAACTCAATTTTTCAAGGGATTTTGTATGGCTCCGAATTTCCTCCTCCGGAATCTCTTCCTCCTCCTACTGACTTGGGAAAACATTATTTATAACATCAATCTTAGGTTTGAACTAGGGTTTTCGTCCGAAAAGGAAGAGAGAGAGGAGCGGGGGGGACAAGACGAATAGGGGAAGTGGGGGTTGCAGAAGAAGGGAGCGTGGGGAACAAGGGTAACGTGGGTGTGTGTCAGAGGTGAGTGGGAGGTCACGTGGGGGGTATGGGAGAGAGAAACAGTGGGGTGGCGATGGGAGAATGGGCGACGGCTTTAGGGTATGGGGGTAAAGGGAAAGGGAAGGGGAAGGAAGGAAGCGTAGGCGAAAGGGGATGAGGGGGATAGCCGGAGATGGAGGCGGTGGTGAGGAAGTGGGTGGCGACGGAGAAGAAGGAAAGAGGCGGAGACGATAATGAAGGGAATAAGGGAAACCCTTTTCCCTTATTTTGAACGAAAATGGATCGGGCCTGGTCCATTTGTGGACTGGGTCAATTTTTAGACCGGGTATTAAAAGAATAGGCTAATAAATTAAAACACGGATTATTCCAAAAATTGAGATAAGGGATATGGACTAGTCCAAAAAATATCAGGAGTCAATCGGGCTTTGATTTGGAGTCCGATAAGTCAAAATGCGGACCGAGTGCAAGAAATAGTTCGTCTTCGAAATTTGAATAAAAGACCCATTTTGATTAACGATATACTAAGGGTGCCAGAATATCACCTGGTACGAAAAAATGTGTAATTGTAAAAAGACCCGGATAATAAATTATATGTTGTTGCACTGACCGTGCAATAAAAATTTTAACGATAAATGAAGCTATCATTTTAAATGCGCGAAAATAAATGCGATGTGCATGCGGGAGTTGATAAAATGCCGAGAAATGCCAGTTTCAATAATACTAAATAGCCGTAGCGAATGACTAGCGGTAATAGTACTGCTAATAATGATAACAATAATGATAATGGTAATAATGATAATGGCGATAAAAATAATAATAGATATAATAATAATAGTAGATAACAAACATTGATAATTAAAATGATAATAATTAATAATAATAATAATAAAGATGATAATAATTAATAACAAGATAACAATAATAAATAACAATTATTGATAGTGACAAAACGTTAATAAATTAATAATAATAACAATAATAGTGGTAATAATAAGATAATAATGATAATAATAATAATAATAATGATGATGATAATAATAAATAAATAACAATTATTGATAAAACAATGACAATAATTAATAATAAAATAACGATGATAATGATGATTAATAATTGATAACAAAATAACGCTGATAATAGTGATTAGTAATTAACAATAATAATAATAATGACAATTAGTAATAATGATAATTTAAGAATAATAATAATAGTTATTAATATTAATAATAATGATAATAATAATAGTTGTAACAGAATAATAAAACGTCGTTATTGATAAGAGGCTAATAACTATAGTAAACATAATATATATTATTATTTATTTATTTATTTTTTTATTATTTTTTATTATTATATTTTTTTTATTTGTTTATTTATTTATTTATTTTATTTATTTTTTAATATTAGAAGCGCAAATATGTATTTCGGAGGAGAGGCGGGACAAAATTGGGTGTCAACAGTATGTATTATTATTTTGATAACCGAAGGGCTTATGTATATATAAAGTAATTTGGTTTCCAATGAAAAATGATTTTTTTATGATTTGAGTATGAATTTGATAAAAGAACGCTAAATGAGCATGATAAGTAATGGAATGAGTGGTGCTCTGTGGTTAGCCCCGGGTACCCATCACGGCCCCTAGTCGTGTCGTGACATTTATCATCTCTCATTTTCAAATGGGAATATCAACATTTTGAGCCAAATCATCTGGTCTCTGATTCTCTACTTTCGTTTGTTGACAGTTTAGACACTTAGCCACAAAATCTGCTACATTCTTTTTCATGTCATTCCACCAATACACCTCCTTAAGATCATGGTACATTTTCGTAGTACCAGGGTGAATAGAATAATTGGAACTGTGCATCTCAACCATAATTCGCTCTATGAGACCATCTACATTCCGAACATATAATCTGCCTGGTACCTCAAAGTACCATCATTCCCAATTGTTCAAAAGCCCTCATCTTATGCTTGTGAATCCCCTCTTTCAACTGCAATAAGTAGGGATCATTAACCTATTTTTCATTCACTTTGGCTACGAAGGAGGATTCAGCTCTGTTCTAAACAACAACACGACCATCGTCAGAGTCCAAAAGTCAAAGTCCTAGATTAGCTAAGCGGTGGACTTTCTTCACCATAGTTCTCTTTCCTTATTCAACATGAGCTAAAATTCCCATAAATTACGGACTAAGAGCATCGGCTACCACATTCATTTTCCCCGAATGATAGAGGATATCCACATGATAATCCTTAAGTAATTCGAGCCATCTTCTCTATCTAAGATTCAACTCTCTCTTCTCGAAAATATACTGAAGGATTTTGTGATCTATGAGAATATCAACATGAATCTCATACAAGTAATGATACCATATCTTTAGTGTAAAAACCAAAGATGTCTATTCTAGATCATGACTCGGGTAATTCTTTTTATGAGCCTTCTTCTGAGTCAACCTAGTCAATGGAGCTGAGATAGAGGGAAAACCCTCTACAATACATTTGTAATAACATGCTAGACTGTTACACCTCGGAAAATTTTCCGTTCATGCACAGTGAATAGACTGACGAAGGGCGCGACGTATATGATGTTTGATAAGTAATAAATAACATTTGATAATTTTAAATGAGATTTCAAAGACATGTGAAGTAGGAGACAGAAGTTGTTAAGGAAGGCAAGGCATACGTTATGTATTGGAAAGGATTTACGAGTAACGAGTAAATGATGATTTAATGATGCTTTGGAGAAGAGTTATAACGGCCCTTATATTTTTAATGAGGCGATAAAAAAGTGTCAAGAAGGTTCCATAAGGATTGGAGATCAAACGAGTCAACGAGAACGACTTTCGGAAAACTGTGGATTGTACGGTCCACTATAAGAACCGTACAAAAGATACGGGCCGTAAGTATGGCCGTATAACCTGTCCAGAGAAGAACCTCTGCTGGAACCATTATACGGTCAAACATACAGACCGTATAAATTGTACGGACCATATGTGTGTCCGTATAAATGTGTCGGGTCAGATTTTGTGTATTAATAAGGGATCCAAGTTCATTTCATTTCATTTCCTCTCCACTCCCCTTCTCTCTAAAACATCTCTCTACACTTCTCCCACAATAATTCAAGGGATATTAGTGATTAAGTACATCAAACAAAGTGAATCAAGTGTAAGAAACCCATTAAAGTTCATCCAAGGCAAGGAAATCAAGTGAAGGTGAAACTAGGGTTTTTCTCAAGTGAGTGGTTTCCACCCAAGGTTCATTCCTACACCATCTAAGGTAATATTTATGGTATTTCCATGTTGTTTAAGGTATTTTAAAGTTGAAACACTTGGATTGTAGAAGAATATAGAAAAATGGGTCATGAAAGTGAGAATAGTGTCATTTTGAGTGATAGCTTTAATTGAGTCATGATTCTTGATGTGTTGTGATATGGTTATGTTATAAATGATATTAAGGACATGGGGTAAGCATTATATGTGAGAGAACGTACTAGTATACTATGACCATGATTATGGATGAATGGAAGTGGAATTGTGAAATGAGGGTAATGTAGATGAATGACGATTGTTGGTTATGATATTGTGAACGTTATTATAAATGTTTGGGAGTTGATATACAATATGGGGAAGGTTGTATGAACAAATGAAATGCTGCCCAATTTTCTCTAGCTTTAGTAAGCACGTTCATATAATCGATTAGCTAATGTGAATGCGAATTCTCTTGAAGGTAGAAACGTGAGCATTGAAGGAGAACAATCAAGCGATGGAAATTGTTCAACGAAAGAGGTATGTAAGGCTAGTCCTTCCTTTCCATGTCATGACTCTTATGGTATGAATCCTCCTATCTTTCCATGATTTTCCTACATATCGGGAATTATGAATCTACGAGTATAAAGAGCTTCATACAAGATAAAGAAAAGAGATACGTTACGAGCATGACAATACCGATAATGAATCTAAGTCTAGAAGTCATAAAGCTCCTGATACGATATTCCTACGAAGCTAATGATCCTTCTATAATTCCTATGATATTATTTCCCTACTTTTCCATGACTTTCTTACATTCTGGGAACTATGAGACAATATTGATAAAGAGCTTCTTATGAGATAAAGATGAGAAATATGTCATGAATACAAAAATAATAATGGTAAGTTTAAGCCTAGAGATTCTAAAGAAGGATATGATGTCTACGAAGATAAAGATCCTACTTACGATCTCTTGATGATGTTCATGGTGTACACTCACCTTAAAATGTTAGTTCCTTCAAGGTGAGATATGGTGAATATGATTACTCCATAATGTAATCGTGGGTTCTCGACCTTATGTCACCTCGACATCGTTATAGATTGTCTATAAGCTCTAATGCATGACCTATGACCAATGTTTCGAAAAGTTACGAGTCTATGTTCATAGGGGGTTCCATATGAGATAAGGGTAATAGATATGCCATAGATATGATGATGGTAATGATGAGCCTGAGCTTAGAGATTATAACGTCTATCATGTGATATTTTTACGAAGTTCATGCTTCGATTATGATATGATTTTCATAGATTGTCTTTAAATTCAAATGCATGCTCTATGAAAAGTTATGATAAGCTTATGAGATATATGTGATGATAATGATGATGATGTTGATAGTGATGATGATAATGATGACGATGTTGATAGTGATGATGATAATGATGATGGTGATAATAGTGATGACGTTAAAGATATTTATGGGCTTTTATGTACATGTGCCTATATATGGCTATTATAAAACCTCGAGCATATATGGCCGGGTAGAATATATATATATATATATATATATATATATGATGCGCGTGCACCACAGCAGTTGGGTACGGATAACACTGAGCCTTGGTAGGGCCAGGCACGGATAACACTGAGCCTTGGTAGGGCCAGGAACAGATAACACTGAGCCTTGGTAGGTCCAGGCACGGATAACACTGAGCCTTAGTAGGGCCAGACACGTATAACACCAAGCTTTATTATAGCTGGGCACGTAAGACACCGATCCTATATAGTTTGGTACAATACTACTATGATCATGTATATGATATATGTATGGAAAGCCCGAAAGTTATGTATGTGATATTGTCGAGCCAATGCGTGGCCGAATACGAATAATGTTTAATGTGTATGAGTAGATACGGTGCTATGATATATATATATATGTATGATACGATGACGTATGCGTTATGGTGATACATATGCTATGATTATATATGATATAGGCATGAAAGGTATCCTCCCTTAAAAGTTACGCATGTTATGTCTACATCTTATGTCCTATGATTTCTCTATTATGTTCATTTCATTCATGCCTTATATACTCAGTATAATATTCGTACTGACGTCCGTTTTCATTGGATGCTGTGTTCATGCCCACAGGTAGACAGGGAGGCGACCCAGATTTATAGAAGCCGATAAGCAGACTTTTGAGAGCACTCCATTATTCCGGAGATGCCATTGATTTGCTGTTTGTGTACATATATGTTTTGGGAACGACGGGGTCCTATCCCGTCCATATGTCTAGTACTCTAGTAGAGGCTCGTAGATGCGTATGTGTGGGTAGTATGGTCCCACGATTTTCCACGTGCATATATGTATTATGTGGATATATGTATATTATTTTAATAGCCGAAGGGCTTATGGGTATAAAAGTAATTATGTTTCCAAATGAATGAAAAATGTTTTTTCCTATGATTTGAGCATTAGATTAATGAATGAATGCTTAACGAGTATGATAAGTAGTAGAATGAGTGGTGCTCGGTGGTTAACCCCGGGTACCCGTCATGGCCCCTAGTCGGGTCGTGACATAGACCAAAGAAACTTCTTAGCTCTGTTGCTGAAATAGGTCTGGGCCAATTCTTTATAGCGTCTATTTTCCAAAAATCCACTTTCACGCCTTCCCTTGAAATGACATGGCCTAAGAACGCTACTGATTGCAGTCAAAAATCACACTACAAAAATTTTGCATGAAGCTTGCAATCCCTGGAGTGTCTGCAATACTATTCTAAAATGTTATACATCGTCAATCTCACTACGGGAATAAACCAAGATCTCATCAATAAAACAATGACCAATATAGCAAGATAAGGATTGAAGACTCTGTTCATAAGATCCATAAAAGTTGTTGGTGCATTCCTCAACCCAAATGACATAACAAGGAATTCAAAATGACCATATTGTGTTAAGATAGCGATCTTCGGAATATCAACTTCCTTAATCTTCAGTTGATGCTACCCTGATCTAAGGTGAATCTTGGAATACCACTGGGCACCCTGAAGTTGTTCGAACAAGTCATCAATTCAAGAAAGTGGGTATTTGATTTTAATGCTGACTTTGTTCAACTAACGGTAGTCAATGCACATACGCAAGGATCCATCTTTATTTCGGGCAAACAAGACTGGTGCGCCCCAAGGTGAGACACTTGGTCTAATAATCTCTTGTCAAGAAGGTCCTTCAACTGAGCTTTTAACTCCTTTAATTATGCTTGAGCCATTCTGTATGGCAGACTATATATTGGCTTAGTGCCGGGAAGTAGATCAATTCCAAAGTAAATCTTACTAACGGGAGGAAATTCGAAAATATCTTTAGGAAAAAGTGATAAATATACCCTGGAGATCATCTTGCTAACTTTAAGATAGGAAATAGATCGACCCATGGGCACTACTGCCTCACCCTTCAATTCTGTAACTGGTTCGTTAAGAAACACAAAACATACAATTTTGGTTCCACAACCTACTGCAGCATAACATGACTCCAACCAATCCATGCCCATCGCTACATCAAAGCACACCATTTCAAGCTCTACTAGGTCGACTACAATATTGTGGTGATAGACTCTAACTGGAGAACCCTATACACGCGTCTGGCTATAACTGACTCTCCAATTGGAGTGGACACTTCAAAGGGTGCATGCAACTCTTCTAGCTCTATCCATAATTTCTTAGAAATAAAAGGGGTCAGATATGATAGGGTAGATCCAGGATCCATAAGGACATATACGTCAAAAGTGAAAACCGTCAGTATACCTGTAACAACATCTGCAAAGGCCTCTGTATCCTGATGACCTACTAGTGCATAACAAGTCGTTCTGACCTCCACCCGTATTACCAAACTTTGATGCACCACGCCCTGATTGGGCTTGTGAATGTAGAGAGGCTGCTTAATTTGTGCATTGAGTCAAATTACCCCAGTACTCTATCTTACTGATGGACAGTCCCTCTGATAGTGGCCCCACTGGCCGTATCCAAAACATATATCCATAACCATCTGACACTCCCCTGGGTGTCTCTTACCACACCCGCTGCAACCCGGATTATCAAAGGTCTTCTAACCTATGCTGGCATGTGACTGTGAGCCTGCTGCTCTGAAATTCTGTCTTTTTTTTTATCATACCTGGACCTTGGGACTGGTGCACTAGCTTTAGATAGAGAGGGTTTGGATGACCTATTTTTGCATAATTTTCTTCCTCCACCTCGGTGAGATCCCCAATGGCTGAAGTTACTTGTAGACTTAGCTCTCTTACTGAATTCTCTATGTTTCTCTTTCTGCAGTTGCTCTTCTACTTTCTTTCTATCCACATTACCTTGTACAAAAGCAACCATTTTGGTAATGGTCATGTCTTTATTCTGAGTAGTGATATTAGCATCACCGAATAAGTAATGTGAAAGGCCCACAACAAAATGCCAAACTCTGGCCCTCATATCAGGAACCATTTTCGACGCATACTTAGCCAATGAGACGAATTCAAGGTAGTACTCATTCACACTCAAGTTGGTCTGCTTAAGCTTTTCAAAATATAGGGCCTTAGCCTCCCTAACTTCTAGTGGTAGGAAGTGTTTAATGAATGCATCTTCAAATTTTACAGGAGACTCATCTTCCTCTCGGGACTGTTCCCACGACTCATACCAACTATTAGCAGCATCCTTTAACTGATAAGCTACAAACTTTTCTGCCTTTATCTCAGTAGCATGCATGACACAAAAAATCTTCTAAACATCATCGATAAATATCTATAGATCCTCAGCATTATTGGACCCTGTGAACACTAGAGGGTTCATACAAGTGAACTCCCTGATCCTAGAACTGGATGACCCCTCGTGAGTACCCGCACTTGGAGCTGTTCCCTGACAATTAGCTTGCGTGGCAACAAACTAGGTGAGCAACTAGATAGCTCCCCTAATATCCACATCAATAGCACTGGGTGGCGGAGTAACTGTAGTACGAACCTCAGCATGCCTTTCAGTAGGTGGGGGTGAATTCGGGGGTGTTAAAACTATTGCAACTCCCTGAGCCCTGGTGCCAACTCCCTGAGCCTGAGAGTCTACCTCTTGAGCAGCAGCCTTCTTGCTTATAGTTGAGTTTTTCTTAGCAGGAATTTTCTGAAATACGTAATACGCACGCGTTAGAAGAATTCCTGAAGGAATAGATCTAATTATATGATCTAGAGTATGATAGAAGTGAGACAATCCTAAATATCTTGGTGGTCAATTGTTTACACGTGTGGTGCGTACACACATATAAAATTTACCCCACTAGACAAGATTTCATAGACTCCTTAAGACACTTGAACCTGAGGCTCTGAAACCAAGCTTTGTCACACCCCGATCTTAGGCTTGGACGTAACACGACATTCAGTGCCTTGCTTCATGTGATCGAGAAAACCATATGGCTTACTGAATCAACATGGGATATGTACTAATGCGAAATATAAGTTAAAACATGAAAAATCTTAATGGATCATGTAATTTAATAATCAATACTAAATACTGGAAATACTTTCTGAAATTATTAGTGCAAAAATAGTCTGAAACATAATAAGTACGCCACGAACATGGGCTATACAACAATTGAACATCTGACATGACATGCTAAACTAGTCTATGAAACCTCTGAACATGAATCTAAGTACTGAAATAATTATCGGGAAAAGGCCCCCTACATACCTTTTCTGCCTCACATGACATGAACATAAAATAATGATAATTCCCCGAATGAAGTAGGGCTTACCTATAGTTGATACGAGAATCCTAGCGAGCAGATCCATCATTCTGTAAATGTTACACCTCTCACTTTCATAGCATCAGCATGCTACGTACTTCACCATATTAATGGAGTATCAGAGACATCCTATGAAGTTTTGGAAGGTAGAAGCCATAGGAAGTACGCAACAATGAAGTAAAGGATGAATTACGATCTCGTAAGTCGTAACCGGGAAGAACAACCTTGGAACCAAAGGACATGACCATTATCAAGTATGATTAATGATAAATATCATGTATGGAGAGTTTCAGAAGATTCCGGGACCAAGCAATCGAAGAAAATAAGTTTGTCAAAAAATTGGAAAAAGTTGGCAGAATTTTGGATAAAATTTTGGATCAAATTTATAGGGGTATATCTCTGGGTATATCAGGAGTTTTAAGGTATTTCAAGAGCCTAAAATTAAGTTTGTCGAGTATAGTTTTCAACGCAACAAACTGTTCATCAATACGACATCGGAGCAGGGACAGTCAGAGGAACCTGAATGTTATGACCCGCGTTTTCACACGTTTGGAAAGACTTGAATTATATTGGATTCTTGAGATATAAGATCAATTTGATATTTTGTTGAACATAGGAGTTATGCATGAAAGAATATAGTCATGAAAGTGTGGGACAAGGCTAAGGGCAATTTTGGAATTTTGGAATTTTGTTTCGGGAATTACAAAATGTGGACTATAAGTCATTGGGCCAAAAATAATGGAATGGAATTTAAGGCCCAATGCATTGTAGTGGCCGGCCATAGTGGCCCAAGCCCAAAATTTTGTATTAAATTTCCATGTGATTAATTAACATAAGGTCTTGATCCAAGCCCAATTAATTAGTCATGTGCATGATCATGTGACAATTAATATAAGAAGCCTAAAGTCTTCATTATATGCATTAGAACATTCAAGAAAAACTAAGCAAGAAAGAAGTCAAGAACAAGAGAAAAACCAAGGAGGGTTTCGGGTTTGGCTAGGAAAAATAGCTACCAAAAATATTGCTCCAAAAATTCAATTCTTGTTGTTTTCCTACTAAGTCAAGGTTCCTTTGTAACTTGGTATAGTTGGATTGGAGTGGGGAGCATTAGAATCACCAAGGTGAGCATATCTCCAAGTGAAGAAGACTTGAAGAAAAGGTAAGAATTTCTACCTTTTTATTGTGTTATGAAGTTTTGTTTGTGTTGTAGTATGTAGAAATGTGTTGATTATATGGAAAAATGGAAGTTTGTAATGTGGGTTTGGAATTGGAGGTGTAGCCGTGTGTATATATATGTTGTATAGCCAAAATGTATAGAATTCATGTTATATTCTAGTTGTGATTGTGATGAAATGCATATGGGAATTGAAAGTTGGATGAATTTAGTTGATATGGAAAAATAAGCATATGGCCGTGTGGTATATTGCATTTGGAATAGAAATGAATTAAGTTGTTTAGTGTATTGTAGTGTTGTTGTAATGCTTGGTATGTGAATGGAGTTAGAATGATATAAGTTTGTATTGAATTGGAATGTAGAAACTTATGTCGTTTTAGTATGATTTTCCGACATTAAGGAAATGAAGTTGTTTGGTTGTTGGTTGTGATGATCATTGATGAATTTGGAAGTTGGAAACATGTTATGAAGTTGTATGCCAAAGATTTGATGTTTTGCATAAGTTATGACTTTGGCGGAAAATTGTATATTATGTATATCGAGTGTATAACTTGAGGAAAACGATATGAAATGTTTCTAGAACTATATGGTGATGATCTTGATTGTTGATGAATGTGAAATTATTGATGTTAGTGAAAGTTTGGGTTGAATTGAAGATTATGTCAACTTGTGAGAAAAATGACTAGTTGAAGGATATTTGTGTTTTTAATGTTCATTGTTGATATTGATGTTGTCGTTTGGGTTGTTGTTGATGATTTCTAGCCGAGTTGAATTCTCGGGGTGCCATATGTATAGGGGAAGTGCTGCCGAAATTTCGGTAGCCAAATATGCTTAAAGTTGTAATAATGGCATTAATAACTCACAATTGGTAAACTTGACCAATTGCAGTTTTTCGACGAAACGGGAAGTGAGTTTGGAAAGGCTTAAGGAGCGTGAAAGGTATGTAAAGCAAACCCAATTCTTCCCTTGGCATGCCCTTAGTGTATTAGGGTCGGATCCGGGCCTCGAAGGACCTCTTGGCCCTCGGAATCCGCAAGACAAAATTTCAGTTTTTCCTTCAGTAGAATTGAACCATTTTGATACGCTTTTTCTGAAATTATGCAATTGTGCTCTAAATTACTCAGAAAGTCATAGAATGTCTGTATAACCTTCGTAGATGATATTATATGTTTAGAGGGCACAATTTGAGCCCGCCGCCTTATTTGTTCTGAGGCGGGCCCACTATTTACGGTTTTGCCCCTAATATGCTAAAGCTTCCTTTTTAAGCGATTTTTGAAAGAAATGTTTTAATTATCCTATTAATCGCTTAACGAATATTATTTTAAATATTCTGTTAAATATTATAAATTATTTTGACACTCGGAATGACTTCGGGAAAGTTATACTTCTGTAATTTATTACGATATCCGAAATACATTTATTATGATTCCGCCCGACTCCATTTGATTTGTTTGTCTTTGCTACGCTTCATCGAGTCTTTGAAAACACTTATGATATTTTTAAATTGCATTAGTCTCTCACTACTCCATTCGTGGATGTCCCAATGTTTCCCACACTGAGCCCGGGCCAGGATATGTTGTCAAGCGTAATTCTCTGCATTGTTCGCCGCGTCCCGATGTGAGGGGGCAGGTATACGCGTACATGGGTCTGTGGAGTATGATGTGCCATGTCCGCCTATTCTGATCTGATCTGTTATGGCCATTTTGATATGACATTATATGATACGGGGCCACGCCCCTTTTTCTGATTCCTCTGTATAGTGGCACCAGCGTCGGGAGGGTGGCCACATTCTGTCTGCCGAGTCCCGTGGCAGGGACCGGATATGATATGATATGACATATGTTTCTGTACGCATTCTGTCTGTTTTGGAAATATGCATTTGACACTCTGGATTCTGTACTCATTTTCTGTAACCATTATGATTTGACTTCTGTGATTCTGCTTTACATATTCGGTACATATTTCGTACTGACCCCCTTTCTTCGGGGGCTGCGTTTTCATGCCGCGCAGGTACAGACGACAGGTTCGCTGATCCATCTGTTTAGGATCCCACTTCTGCTATTTTGGGGCGCTCTCTTCTTCAGAGCCCATCTTGTGGTACAGTCTGTCACTGCTATCTGGATATGTACTTTGTTCTGGGTATGACGGGGCCCTGTCCCGTCTTATGATTATGATATGTTCTGTAGAGGTCTGTGGATACACCTGTGTGGGTTCTGTACATATGTTTGGGATGTTTTGTTTTATGATAGCCTTATCGGCTTCTGTGTGCCAAGTCTGCTCTTCTGCTAAATTCTGTAGCATCCACTAATGTTATTATTATATTATTATTCTGATAATATGCTAATTTGGGTATCGGGTACGTATAGGTGCCCAGCTAGGGCACTGGTCGCGGCCCACGGGGTTGGGTCGTGACAAAAGTGGTATCAGAGCAGTTCGTCCTCGGAATGTCCACAGACCGTGTCTAGTAGAGTCTTGTTTATCGGTGTGTTGTGCACTACGCCTATAAACAGGAGGCTACAGGGCATTTAGGATACTACCCTTCTTTCTGTCTTAGATCGTGCGATAGAGCTGTGTTATCAGGATGACCCCTCCCTAACGAGTGGCTATGTTTGCAGATATGCCTCCAAAAAAGGCAACAGCGGCCCAAAAGGCCAAGTCAGCAGCCTTGGGAGAGACTAGCCGGGTCCAGAGGATTACCAGGGCCCAGGCACATATTGGTCCGGGGACTTTGCCCCAGACAGAGGGTTCGTCTACACCGCCACTCGTGGAGGAGATTGGGGCGGCCGCAGCCGCAGATCGGGGGGCGGCTCCACCGCCAGCTCCTGCAGTTCCAGTACCTGAGCCTCCAGCTCCACGGCCAGGCACTGAGGATCAGTCTATGAGGGAGGCAGTCCAGTTGCTGACGAGACTTGTGGTAGGGCAGGTTCAGGGGCATGGACTGGGAGGTGACCGGGCAGTCAGGCGTGATAGTTCGAGAGCCCGTGAGTTTTTGACTTGTAACCCTCCAGAGTTCTTCGGGACAAAGCCCGAGGAGGATCCTGAGGAGTTTATCAGGAAGATGCGACGCACTCTAGATTTGATTAATGCTTCCGAGACAGAGTCAGTCGCGTTAGCTTCGTACCGGTTATATGATGTGGCGGCAAACTGGTACGAGTCATGGGGGCTATCCAGGGGGGACGGCGCTCCTCCAGCAGTTTGGGGCGATTTTTCTCAGGCATTTCTTGGACATTTTCTGCCCCCAGAGTTGCGACGAGCCAGATCTGATAGATTCTTATTATTGAGGCAGAAGGGCCGCAGTATCCGGGACTATAGTTTGGAGTTTGATTCCTTGGCCCGATATGCACCTACTGTGGTGGCTACTATGGCGGACCGGATGCACAGATATATTATGGGGCTGGATCGGTATTTTGTTGATAGCTGCTTAGTATTGGCTGCTCAGCCCGGTATGGACATTGCCCGTATCCAGGCCCATGCCCAGGGCATGGAGGATCGGGGCAGAGGAGGACACCAGCCTGACAGGGGACAGGATCGGAGACAGCCCAAGAGGGCCAGGTCATCTGGAGATTTTCGGGGCAGACAGCCCCAACAGCCGCAGCAGCCTAGCAGATTTTCATCTCAGCCGGCGCAGAGTGCGCCTCCCCAGTCTACAGGTCGCAGATTTGATAGCCCAGGGTATTTAGGAGCAGGCCAGAGCTCCAGGGCTTTAGGTTCGCGGACAGATAGGGGTTCTGGTCAGATAAGGCCACCCAGGGTTCAGTGTTCTTTTTGCGGCAGATACCATACGGGAGAGTGCTACAGAGCCACCGGTGCGTGCTTTTCTTGTGGCTGTCAGGGCCATTCTGTGACATATTGCCCGTATAAGGGTAGTTCGGGTGGTGCAGCGCAGCCTACCGGATCAGCCGCTGGGTCTTCATCTTTGTCAGTGGCTATGCGCCCTACGGGGCAGGGTTTTCCAGCACCAGCGGGTCGCGGCAGAGGCCGTGGTGGAGCTTCTGGTATTAGTGGTCCTTCGAACCGCATTTATGCTTTGGCTAGTCGCCAGGATCAGAAGGCATCTCCTAATGTCGTTACAGGTACTTTATTGGTCTTCTCTCGGTCTGTGTATGCATTAATTGATCCAGGTTCGACTTTATCATATATTTCACCTCTTGTTGCCGGTAAAATTGGTATTATGTCTGAACCTATAGAGCCATTTGAGGTAGCCACACCGATAGGGGACTTTATTGTAGCGAAACAGGTTTATAAAGACTGTTCTGTGATTGTATGTGGCTGTTATACTAAGGCAGATCTGGTAGAGTTAGATATGACTGAATTTGATGTTATTATGGGTATGGACTGGATAGCTTCCTGTTATGCTAATGTTGACTGCCCGAATAAGGTGGTTCGCTTCCAGTTTCCCGGGGAGCCAGTTATAAATTGGGCTGGTAATACAGCATCGCCGAAAGGTAAGTTTATTTCATACCTTAAGGCAAAGAAAATGATCAGAAAGGGTTATATCTATCATCTGGTTCGGGTGCAAGACTTGGACGCCGAGACGCCGACACTTCAGTCAGTCCCCGTGATTAATGAGTTTCCAGATGTTTTTCCCGACGAGCTTCCAGGTCTTCCTCCAGAGCGGGAGATAGACTTCTCTATTGACTTACTCCCAGACACTCAGCCTATCACTATTCCTCCGTATAGAATGGCGCCTGCAGAGTTAAAGGAGTTGAAGGAGCAGCTGAAAGATATGTTGGATAAGGGCTTCATCAGACCCAGTACTTCGCCTTGGGGAGCCCCGGTATTATTTGTGCGTAAGAAGGACGGGTCGCTGCGTATGTGTATTGATTATCGGCAGCTGAATAAGGTAACTATAAAGAATAAATACCCCCTCCCCAGGATTGATGATTTGTTTGATCAGCTGCAGGGCGCTAAGTGTTTTTCGAAGATAGATCTTCGATCCGGTTACCACCAGGTGCGAGTACGAGAGGCCGATATCCCTAAGACAGCTTTCCGGACACGATATGGGCATTACGAGTTCAGGGTTATGTCTTTTGGGCTGACAAATGCTCCCGCAGTATTCATGGATTTGATGAACCGGGTATTCAGGCCATTCTTGGATATGTTTGTAATTGTATTCATTGATGATATCCTGGTTTATTCTCGGTCTGAGGCGGAGCACGCTGATCATCTGAGATCGGTATTAGGGGTACTCCGGCATCAGAAGTTATATGCGAAATTTTCTAAGTGCGAATTCTGGTTGTCTTCAGTGGCCTTCTTGGGGCATATTATTGCAGCTGATGGTGTCCGGGTGGACACACAGAAGATTGAGGCCGTGAAGAATTGGCCCAGACCTACGACGCCCACAGAGGTACGCAGTTTCCTGGGGTTAGCAGGTTATTACAGGAGGTTTGTGGAGAAGTTTGCTTCGATTTCAGCGCCTTTGACAAGGCTGACTCAGAAGGGAGCTAAGTTCCAGTGGTCTGACGCTTGTGAACGGAGCTTCCAGTTGCTGAAGGAGAAGCTGACTACAGCCCCAGTTCTGACTCTTCCAGAGGGACTGGACGGGTATGTTATTTATTGTGACGCTTCTGGCATGGGGTTAGGCTGTGTATTGATGCAGCACGGCAGAGTTATAGCGTATGCTTCCCGGCAGCTCAAAAAGCATGAGAAGAATTATCCTACCCACGATCTGGAGCTCGCAGCGGTGATTCATGCTCTGAAGATATGGAGACACTATTTATATGGCGTTCATGTGGATATCTATACTGATCATAAGAGTCTCCAGTATATTTTCAGACAGAGAGAGCTTAATTTGCGGCAGCGGAGGTGGCTGGAGCTTCTGAAAGATTATGATGTAGATATTTTGTATCATCCGGGTAAGGCTAATGTTGTTGCGGATGCACTCAGTCGGAAGTCTATGGGCAGTTTGGCCTACTTACAGCCAGACAGGAGAGAGATAGCCCGTGATATTCAGCAGTTGGCTAGTCTCGGGGTTCGTCTGGCTGATTCTGGAGATACACGGATTTCTGTTCGAGGGGTTTCTGAGTCATCCATCAGGGACGATATTAAAAGGCGTCAATATGAAGATCCTGTCTTAGCTCGGTACAGGGACACAGCCTATGATAAGGAGGAGACTCCGTTCGAGTTTTCACCGGACGACACTTTGTTATACAGAGGCAGGCTGTGTGTACCTGATATTGCAGGCCTTCGGCAGCAGGTTATGAGCGAGGCACATTATGCTCGCTACTCGGTCCATCCTGGGTCTACGAAGATGTACCATGATCTCCGATGCTTATACTGGTGGGACGGTATGAAGCGGGATATTGCAGAGTTCGTCGCTCAGTGTCCTAATTGTCAGCAGGTCAAGATTGAGCATCAGAAGTTGGGTGGACTATTGCAGGAAATGGAGATCCCGACTTGGAAGTGGGAGGTTATTAATATGGATTTCATTACAGGTTTGCCTCGCACTCCACGGAAGTATGATTCCATCTGGGTCGTTGTGGATAGGCTGACGAAATCAGCCCATTTCCTTCCCGTCAGGACTACTTATTCCGCCGAGGATTATGCCAGGCTCTATATTAGAGAGATTGTGAAGCTTCACGGAGTTCCTCTATCTATTATCACTGACAGAGGTTCTCAGTTCACAGCGAACTTCTGGAGATCTTTTCAGGAAGGATTAGGGACTCAGCTGAGCCTGAGCACAGCTTTCCATCCTCAGAGTGACGGACAGGCCGAGCGCACTATCCAGACGCTTGAAGATATGTTGCGGGTCTGCATTATTGATTTCAGAGGTAGCTGGGAGGATCACTTGCCATTGATTGAATTTTCTTATAATAACAGCTACCATTCCAGCATCCAGATGGCTCCGTACGAGGCTCTATATGGCAGGAAATGCAGATCGCCGATTGGCTGGTTTGATATTGGCGAGTCAGAGTTGATTGGCCCAGATATGGTCCAGCAGGCCGTGGACAAGGTAAAACTTATTCGAGAGCGACTGTTGGCAGCCCAGAGTCGACAGAAGTCATACGCGGATAAACGGCGTCGACCGTTGGAGTTTCAGGTAGGCGATTGGGTATTTCTGAAGGTATCGCCTATGAAAGGCGTGATGCGGTTCGGCAGAAAGGGTAAGCTCAGTCCGCGTTATATTGGGCCTTATCAGATTGTTCGGAAGGTTGGAAATGTCGCCTATGAGTTAGATTTGCCATCTGATTTGGAAGCGGTACATCCGGTATTCCATGTGTCTATGCTCCGCAAATGCATTGGTGACCCTTCCATAATATTCCCTGCGGATGATATTCAGATGACGGAGCAACTATCGTACGAGGAGCAGCCCGTATCTATTCTAGATCGTCAGGTAAGGAGGCTCCGGAATAAAGATGTAGCCTCTGTTAAGGTTCTGTGGCGGAAAGATAATAGGGAGGAAATGACATGGGAGACAGAAGAGGAAATGAAGAAGAAATATCCTCAATTGTTCCCTATGCCCACAGGTAACCTTAAATCCTGCTTAATTTCATTTCAATGTCAATCGTATGTCCTATGTGTTGTTGTAAGTATGAACTCCCCCAAAGTATTTTCTAATCCTATAAGATTAATTTTACATTCGAGGACGAATGTTCTAAAGGGGCGGAGGATGTTATGACCCGCGTTTTCACACGTTTGGAAAGACTTGAATTATATTGGATTCTTGAGATATAAGATCAATTTGATATTTTGTTGAACATAGGAGTTATGCATGAAAGAATATAGTCATGAAAGTGTGGGACAAGGCTAAGGGCAATTTTGGAATTTTGGAATTTTGTTTCGGGAATTACAAAATGTAGACTATAAGTCATTGGGCCAAAAATAATGGAATGGAATTTAAGGCCCAATGCATTGTAGTGGCCGGCCATAGTGGCCCAAGCCCAAAATTTTGTATTAAATTTCCATGTGATTAATTAACATAAGGTCTTGATCCAAGCCCAATTAATTAGTCATGTGCATGATCATGTGACAATTAATATAAGAAGCCTAAAGTCTTCATTATATGCATTAGAACATTCAAGAAAAACTAAGCAAGAAAGAAGTCAAGAACAAGAGAAAAACCAAGGAGGGTTTCGGGTTTGGCTAGGAAAAATAGCTACCAAAAATATTGCTCCAAAAATTCAATTCTTGTTGTTTTCCTACTAAGTCAAGGTTCCTTTGTAACTTGGTATAGTTGGATTGGAGTGGGGAGCATTAGAATCACCAAGGTGAGCATATCTCCAAGTGAAGAAGACTTGAAGAAAAGGTAAGAATTTCTACCTTTTTATTGTGTTATGAAGTTTTGTTTGTGTTGTAGTATGTAGAAATGTGTTGATTATATGGAAAAATGGAAGTTTGTAATGTGGGTTTGGAATTGGAGGTGTAGCCGTGTGTATATATATGTTGTATAGCCAAAATGTATAGAATTCATGTTATATTCTAGTTGTGATTGTGATGAAATGCATATGGGAATTGAAAGTTGGATGAATTTAGTTGATATGGAAAAATAAGCATATGGGCGTGTGGTATATTGCATTTGGAATAGAAATGAATTAAGTTGTTTAGTGTATTGTAGTGTTGTTGTAATGCTTGGTATGTAAATGGAGTTAGAATGATATAAGTTTGTATTGAATTGGAATGTAGAAACTTATGTCGTTTTAGTATGATTTTCCGACATTAAGGAAATGTAGTTGTTTGGTTGTTGGTTGTGATGATCATTGATGAATTTGGAAGTTGGAAACATGTTATGAAGTTGTATGCCAAAGATTTGATGTTTTGCATAAGTTATGACTTTGGCGGAAAATTGTATATTATGTATATCGAGTGTATAACTTGAGGAAAACGATATGAAATGTTTCTAGAACTATATGGTGATGATCTTGATTGTTGATGAATGTGAAATTATTGATGTTAGTGAAAGTTTGGGTTGAATTGAAGATTATGTCAACTTGTGAGAAAAATGACTAGTTGAAGGATATTTGTGTTTTTAATGTTCATTGTTGATATTGATGTTGTCGTTTGGGTTGTTGTTGATGATTTCTAGCCGAGTTGAATTCTCGGGGTGCCATATGTATAGGGGAAGTGCTGCCGAAATTTCGGTAGCCAAATATGCTTAAAGTTGTAATAATGGCATTAATAACTCACAATTGGTAAACTTGACCAATTGCAGTTTTTCGACGAAACCGGAAGTGAGTTTGGAAAGGCTTAAGGAGCGTGAAAGGTATGTAAAGCAAACCCAATTCTTCCTTTGGCATGCCCTTAGTGTATTAGGGTCGGATCCGGGCCTCGAAGGACCTCTTGGCCCTCGGAATCCGCAAGACAAAATTTCAGTTTTTCCTTCAGTAGAATTGAACCATTTTGATACGCTTTTTCTGAAATTATGCAATTGTGCTCTAAATTACTCAGAAAGTCATAGAATGTCTGTATAACCTTCGTAGATGATATTATATGTTTAGAGGGCACAATTTGAGCCCGCCGCCTTATTTGTTCTAAGGCGGGCCCACTATTTACGGTTTTGCCCCTAATATGCTAAAGCTTCCTTTTTAAGCGATTTTTGAAAGAAATGTTTTAATTACCCTACTAATCGCTTAACGAATATTATTTTAAATATTCTGTTAAATATTATAAATTATTTTGACACTCGGAATGACTTCGGGAAAGTTATACTTCTGTAATTTATTACGATATCCGAAATACATTTATTATGATTCCGCCCGACTCCATTTGATTTGTTTGTCTTTGCTACGCTTCATCGAGTCTTTGAAAACACTTATGATATTTTTAAATTGCATTAGTCTCTCACTACTCCATTCGTGGATGTCCCAATGTTTCCCACACTGAGCCCGGGCCAGGATATGTTGTCAAGCGTAATTCTCTGCATTGTTCGCCGCGTCCCGATGTGAGGGGGCAGGTATAAGCGTACATGGGTCTGTGGAGTATGATGTGCCATGTCCGCCTATTCTGATCTGATCTGTTATGGCCATTTTGATATGACATTATATGATACGGGGCCACGCCCCTTTTTCGGATTCCTCTGTATAGTGGCACCAGCGTCGGGAGGGTGGCCACATTCTGTCTGCCGAGTCCCGTGGCAGGGACCGGATATGATATGATATGACATATGTTTCTGTACGCATTCTGTCTGATTTGGAAATATGCATTTGACACTCTGGATTCTGTACTCATTTTCTGTAACCATTATGATTTGACTTATGTGATTCTGCTTTACGTATTCAGTACATATTTCGTACTGACCCCCTTTCTTCGGGGGCTGCGTTTTCATGCTGCGCAGGTACAGACGACAGGTTCGCTGATCCATCTGTTTAGGATCCCACTTCTGCTATTTTGGGGCGCTCTCTTCTTCAGAGCCCATCTTTTGGTACAGTCTGTCACTGCTATCTGGATATGTACTTTGTTCTGGGTATGACGGGGCCCTGTCCCGTCTTATGATTATGATATGTTCTGTAGAGGTCTGTGGATACACCTGTGTGGGTTCTGTACATATGTTTGGGATGTTTTGTTTCATGATAGCCTTATCGGCTTCTGTGTGCCAAGTCTGCTCTTCTGCTAAATTCTGTAGCATCCACTAATGTTATTATTATATTATTATTCTGATAATATGCTAATTTGGGTATCGGGTACGTATAGGTGCCCAGCTAGGGCACTGGTCGCGGCCCACGGGGTTGGGTCGTGACACTGAACCTGGTCGGAAATCCAGAAAGTTCACTTAAAAGCCCACTTATGTTTTGACCCGGCCCAATCCGAGTCTGTCACCTGTAAAAGGGCCTCTACAATTCATTTTATTCATTTTTCTTCAACTCCACAACCCTCTAGAAATCTCTTAACATCTCCATACCTCTCTAGAATATCCCACACTTCTCTCTCCATTATAAGAGTGTTCTTGAAGGTTCTCCACCGTTCCAAAACATTTTATACCATCTCAAAAGAGGATCAAACTACAAAACCCCAAGATAATTCATGGAGAAGGATTGTTCTTGTCTATACTTAATGTTATGATGAATTTGGTGTTGGAAGAAGTTGAGTGGCGTGAAGTTCTTCTAGTGTAAGGTATGTTCTCCATCCTATTTCTCATGTTTAAGTTGATTTGAAGGTTTAGCAAGTCCTATAAAAGAAGAGAATAATAGTAGATAAGTTGCAAATTATTAAAGTGAAGATGATGACTATGGAATGAATTTGAAAGGATATTTTGGATTAATTTGAGATTAAATTGAAATAATTCTTTGATTATGGTATTGTTGATATTGTTATGGTTGGTTGAGAAATTAGGGAAAAACATAATGTGGGATGTTTTATGGAGTATGTTGGTGTTGATGATGATGTTGTTGATATTAGTATTGATATTGTTGTTATTTTGCTGGTATTGTGATTTTGGGCTAGGGATATAAACAAGGGAGATGCTGCCCGAATTTCGGCAGATTTTAAAAGGAATTAATTTAAAGACTTAAGATAAGCATATGACGATAAGCCTAACAGTGGTATGGATTCTCTTGAATGTAGATTTACGAGCTTGGAAGGATAAGCGTTAAGTAGTAGGAGGCCAAAAAGGTATGTTAAGGCTAGTCCCATTCTTTCAAAAGGCATGATTCCTATGTTATGATTCCATACATATTTTCCATAACCTTCTTACTTCTAGAAGCTAGAAGTTAATGATTCTTGAAGGCTTCTTATGATGTTAAAGATGAGATGTTTTCTATGATGACCATGATGATGATGATTTTGTTTCTAGAAATTCCAAAGCTTATGATTTTGAGGCTATTATGAGATTATTGAGTTATTTCATGTTTTTCTTGATTCCATTCATTGTTGTCGACCTCATCTTATTGTAATTGTTCCTTCAAGGTGGGATAAAGAGATGATGATTATTCCATAATATAAATCGGAGGTTATCGACCTTATGCTACTCCAATAGAGTTGTAGCTTTTATTTGGGCTCTCATGCATGCTTTATGTATATGTATATGTATATGTATGATTACACCGGGCCTAGTTGTCCTGGCAGACACCACTATGGTGGGTGTAGTGGGCGGCTTATGGATAATGATAATAACACCGTGCCTATATGACACGGGCAGACACCACTAGTAGGCGGCGTGAGATGATTACCTCGGACGCGGGCTAATGACGATAACACCTTGCCTATATGGCCGGGCAGCATAACACCGTACCTATATAGTCGGGCAGTTTATATATATATATATATATATATATATATAAATATATAAATATAATGCTGATTTAAAAAGTTAAAGGTAGCACGCATGGTATCCGCTTTATGTGGCAATCAGATGTACAGGTTATCTTTACCTCATGTTATGTTTCATATTTCTTGTTATGTTGTTTTTCATGCCTTACATACTCAGTAAATTATTCATACTGACGTCCCTTCTTGTGGACGCTGTGCTTATGCCCGCAAGTAGGTAGAGGGATGGATCAGATCCGTAGGTGCTTTATCAGCGGATTCTCAGGAGCACTCCAGTTACTTCGGAGCTTCAGTCTATTGATATTTGTCTTCGTGGTCACTTGTATTCTATGTAGAGGCTCGTAGACATTTGTGTACAGTTAGACATTTCATACCCTACCGGTTCATATCGTTGTATAACATTTTAGTATCTTTATCAGTTGGTGATGATGGACATAATTGTTGAAGATTACATAGAGATGTATCTTTATCTTATGACATATGCCCTTACAGATTATGATACCCATGAGCTGTATTTGTGGTCCACCTAGAAATGATTATGAGATGTATGTTTAGAGGTGTTCGGTAGGTTAGCTCTGGGTGCCCGTCATAGCCCTCTAGTTGGGTCGTGACAGTAAATCAGTACCCGCATCATGAAATGCACTCCCCATACAATAAGGATGTAAGTACACTGGAATTGTACTTGTATGTAAAGCAACAGAATAAAAGAATAGTAAGTGGGGTGCTCGGGAGTGGGCAACCCAAACAATAAACATGAGAACATGAAGTAATAAGAAGCTGAGACTGTAACTATAAGTTGAAACTGAATATGAACTTGAACATAATCTGAGATGAATAAAATATAACATGAGTAAATCATCTTAAGTGCGAGCGCCTTATTATAACCCACATGCAACCACAACGTGAGCATGTGGTATCTGATCTCTGCCCAATCAATTAAGCCATCTCGTACCTTGTTAGGATATGAGACATGAACATGACATGAATGGATCCATAAAATAACCCACGATGGGTAGCATGAAGGAATCTTCCTAACAGGGAAGAGTGATCTTTATCTAACATTGGTACACGTAATTTTAGGTACTAAACCTTCTCGATAATCTGTGCAACTCCCAAAACATGATCGTGAACATGGTCGGCCGAAAAGCCCAAGACTTGTAAATATTATTTATATTTTTCGTTAGACCTCATAAATTTTTGTGCCATTTGTATCATAAGTAAACTAACGTAAGCCCGGAGATGCCATGGAACCCCTATAAGGTTAAGAAAGACTTTGAACAAATGTTAAGCATGTGCGATGAGGTTTCGGGGTTTAACGAATCAAATGTGTTATTACCCGTATTCTGGGGGTTAAACTAGGAGTGCTTAATGTAATAAGGAGGTCCATCTTTAAGGTACTTGTATCATATAATATTCGTATCTTATGTTTTGAAGTCAACCAAGTTGCAAAATAATAGTCGGCGAAAAGTATCCCAAGTTGCGTTCATAAATTTTGTTGAAATTTGGGTCTAATATCACTGAGCTTTTCTCCAAATATACTTAGATTTACGGGGTGATCCACCTATCAAACTGAATGTCTACGAGTCTAGTTTCCAACGCATTAAACTGTTTGTCCATATGACATCAGAATAGAGAGATATTTGCATTTTCGCGAGAATGCGCAGTCAGTTAGTTTGGGGCCCACTTAGGTGGTGGCCGACCTACTTCGTTTTAAAAATGATTTTGACGACCATTTTTTCTCCTCTTTCGATACAAATTCATCCATACACTCCTTCCAACCCTCTCTAACAGTTCTCAAAGGCTCAAGGGTGAATTCAAAGCCAAACAACTAAAAACCTCTACTAAAGTTTTGAAGACGACAAGAAGTTGCTCTATGGTGTTGTGGTGTGATTAAGGGTGGTTGTGAGCTGAACCAGCAGTAGATTTCCATTCATAGCTACTGCTTGAGGTAAGTAAAGTATGTTCTTGGTTGTGCTTAAGGTTAATGCTGTGTTGGTTGTGTTACTTGGGTTCAAAACCACAAGATAGAACTTGATATGGCATAAGGGTGTTGTTGTCTCTTATGGACTGTTTTAAGACTATATACATGACTTGTTATGGCTGCAAATTATTGAAAATAACATGATTATGATATGGTTTCTGTTGTTATTCATTTCTATATGTTTATCGCGTGAATTGACAAATGAAACATATGAAACTTGAGATTGAAAGTGAAGATTGAAGTGTTGGGCGTGTGGACTGTTTTGAAGGTTAATTTTAGGCATCTTTGGGCTGAAAATGATATGGTAAGCATAAGTATGATGTTATAAAGGTTGGATACTAATTAATGGAACCAGAATTGGATTCAAATTATGTGTCGTTATTTATGAAACGAGCTTGCCGTTGAATATGGTTGTTAAGGTAATCGGAGAAGCTTATATTGAATCGTTGTTATTGTTGTTGTGGTTATTGTTGTTGCTGGGATGTTTGATGACCCTTAGTGGTCTTTGGGATGTAGTTTAAACAGGGAAGGTGTTGCCCGATTTTTCGTAGGTTATAAGATTAGCAAAGTATGATAGTCGTGACACTATTTATTGACGACGATGTCATTTCACTTGTTGTAGATGCAAGAGGATTATGTTAATCTTTGTTGTAAATTGAGAAGGGGATTATCCAGGTATGTAAGGCTATCCCTTTTATTCATTTTTGGCATGAATCATATGAGAAGAACAAAACGAACGAACGAACGAACTAATGAACGTTATCCATAATGATTCCATTCTTGGAAATGCTAGAAATCTTATGTTTATTTGGACTCCTGATGATATTATTACTTCATGTTTATGATCCTTGAATTGATCTCAAGGTCCTCGATCCAGTAAAGGTAAGATATGTTGATGATGTTAGTCCTGAACGATATTCGGAGGTTACCGACTTTACGTTACTCCGAAAGGCTCAGATGTCACCTTTATGAGTAAGTCATGCATTACATATATATGTATATATTTATTTTACCACACTGATCCATGCTATAGTCGGTTGGGTATGGCACCTATTGTGCACACCACTGCAGTTGCGTAAGGATAATACTGAGCCTGTCATGGCCAGGTACGGATAACATCGAGCCTATATTATATGGATGGGTACGGTATTTTGATATGTGTATATAATTTTAAAATAAATCATGCATATCATATGCCCTCAGAGGCACTTTCATGTATATAGAGTTATACAGATAAATTCAGACATACAGATTGACTCTTATGTCTCACATTCCTTTTATGATTCTTATGCATATGCGGTTTTCATGCCTTACATACTCGGTACATTATTCGTACTAACTCCCCTATTGCTTGAGGGGCTGCGTTTCTACCTGCAGGTCCCGAGATACAGGTTGGTGATCCATCTATTAGGATGTCAGCTCAACAGATGAGGCTGATGCACTGCATTTGTTCCGAAGATGCCAGAAGTCAGCGTGGTCATATGTATATACATATGTATGAGTATGACGCATCCCTGTCCCCGCCACTTTATGGTTTGTTTTCCAGTAGAGGCTTGTAGACAGTTATTGTTATACTTCGAAAATTCCGTATGTGTTGATTTGTGGATAGGTTAATGTGAGCTTAAGGTGATTATGAAATCCCTACGAGGTTAAGCGAAGGATTAGATAGCTTGAGGTTCATCTAATAAGATTTTGAAATACTATGAATATGTGAAGTTTAGTTTGTTGAAGAGAGAGAAACGTAAGTCGTGTTCGGAAAGATTCCGCTATGATTGAGCTAATGGTTATGTGGTGATGTTTTAAAGGGATAATATAGAGCTTATTGTATGGTTAATGAAGTATTATACAAGTGCTAAGAAGGTTCCATAAGGATTGGAGATCAATTCAGTCGACGAAAATGAACTTCGGGAAACTGGAAATTATACGGCCAAACATACTGGCCGTATAAAACATACGGACCGTATGTTGGACCGTATAATCATCCCAGAATAGCACTGGCTCTGGACCAAATCTACGGCCAGACATACGGTCAGTATAATTTATACGGACAGTATGTTGGTCCGTAGAAACTGGTCGGGACAGATTTGTGTATTAACAAAGGATCCAAGTCTTATTTCATTTCATTTCCTTTCACACCCCTTCTCTCTAAAACATCTCTCTACACTTCTCCCAGAAGAATTCAAGAGATACTAGTGATCAACAACATCAAACTAAGTGAATCAAGTGTAAGAAACCCATTATTGTTTATCCAAGGCAAGGAATCCAAGTCAAGGTAAAACTTGGGTTTTGCTCAAGTGAGGTGTTTTCACCCAAGGTTCATCCTACACCATCTAATGTAAGATTTATGGTATTTCCATGTTGTTTAAAGTATTTGAAAGTTGAAAAACTTGGATTGTAGAAGGATATAGAAAAATGGGTCCTAAATATGGGAATAGTATCAGTGTGAGTAATAGCTTGAATTGAGTCATGATTCTTGATGTGTTGTGATATGGATATGTTATAAATGACGTTAAGAACATGGGATAGACATTTTATATGAATGAATGTAATTGTTTGTTATGACCATGGATATGGATAATTGGAAGTGAATTGAGAGATATGAATAATGTGGATGAATAAAGACTATTGTTATAATATTGTGAATGTATTATCGACGTTTGGGAGTTGATTTACGACATGGAGGAATGTCGTATAAATAAAGGAGATGCTGTCCAATTTTCTCTAGCTTTAGTCATGTATGCTAGCTATCGGTTTTCTAATGATAGTATAACTCTAATGAAGGTAGAAACGTGAGCATTGAAGGAGAACGTGCAAGTGATAAAATAGTTGAACGGAAAGGTAAATAAGGCTAACCCTTCTTTCATAAGGCATGGTTCTTTGGCCAAATATATATTCTTCTATGAGCCTATGATGCTCTCCAAATGATTCTTTCTTCAAAAAATCTACCAAGCTTGTAATTATTGATATGTATTACGATTGTTCTAAATTCCGCATATGATGAATAATCCTATAAGAATAGATGTAATGAACGACGATAATGATAATGATGATGACGATAATAGCGATAACGATAACAATGACGATGATAGAAGTGATAATGCTAAAGATTCCTATGAGCTTATATGTATGTGTGCCTATGTATGGCTATTATGAAACCCCGAGCTTATATGGCCGGGTAGAATATATAGATGTATATATATATATATATATATGACAATGCGCGCGCACCACTGCAGTCGGGTATGGTAGGGCCAGGTATGTGCAACACTGAGCCTTGGTTGGCCAGGTATGTATGATAACCGAGCCTAATCATGGTCAGGTACGTGAAACACCGAACTTTCGTAGTCGGGTATGCTATGCAAATGATATGTATATGATATGGATATGTATAGGATATGGATATCTATATGATATGGATATGTATATGGTATAGATATGAGTATGAATACGGACATGATACAAATACGAACAAGAATATGTATATGAATACGATCATGGATACGAATGTAAATGAGTACGGATATGAATACGGATACGGACACGGATGTATGTACACAATTACGCACTAGAAATGGAAAGTCCCTATGAAAGGCAAGTAAGTGCTTATGACGATGATGCTACTATATCCCATCTTATGCTATTTCTTGTGTTGCTTATTATGCTTCTATATTGATATTGATGATGCTTTACATACTCAGTACATTTTTTGTACTGACGTCCTTTTGTTTGTGGACGTTGCGTCATGCCCGCAGGTGGCCAGGGAGACAGGCTTGATCCATAGCTATATTTATTAGGGACTACATAGCGGAGCTCCATCTCATTCGGAGCTATAGCTTTTGGTATTAATTCTTTTGTGTACATATTTATGGGCATAGCGGGGTCCTGTCCCGCCTATATGATATGGCATACTCTCCTTAGAGGCTCGTATACATGTGTATATAGTTAGATGTGTTTGGCCTTGTCGGCCTATATTTTGGATATCATTTTGTTAGCCTCGTCGGCTTATGTACATTGATATAGGCATAGTCGCAAATGATGATATAAATGTATTGATTGTCCATCGGGATTAGTACGATTGATGAGTAGAAAGCATGATTTATTATGAGTTTCACCTAGATGTAAATGAAAAGGTATGTTAAGAGGTGCCCGGGTGGGCTAGCACCGGGTGCCTGGGTGGGCTAGCACCGGGTGCCCGTCGCAGCCCTCCGGTTGGGTCGTGACAGTTATGTACAGTCAGACGATGTCCAGACTTGAGGTTTCATATGTTGCCACATAGATGATTATGATAGCCTTATCATCTCATGCAGTATGTCAAGCATATTCATATAGATGGGTCTTCCAGATTAATTGATACATGCATGTTTCCTTATGAGTTTATTAAGAATCATATGATGGCCCTATCGACCCACCTATGTTCATGTTGATGTTACATATGTATGTCAGATGGTGCTTGACTAGTAGGGTCAGGTGCCCATCGTGGCCCTCTAGCTTGGGTTGCGACAAAAGTGGTATCACAACAGTTCTGTCCTAGGGTTATCTACAAGCCGTGTCTAGTAGAGTCTTATTTATGGGTGTGTTGCGTGCCACATTGGTAAACAGGAGGCTGCAGGACATTTCGGATGGTTACCTTCTTTTCCTGTTCTAGATCATGCGATTTGAGCTAAGTTGTAGGATATGAGATTCTTAAACCTAACTCTAATTGTTTTGTAGTTGAAAGATGGCTTCCAGAGGGAAGAAGATTGATGGTTCAGGGGCCCCCAGGGTGAGTTATTCATATGATATGGATCCATCTGAGGACGTGCCCTCTATTGCGACAGATCCATCCGAAGTCGTGTCTTCTAGAAAGACAGACCTATTGGAGGTACCAGAAGGATCGACATGTAAGGTGGGAAATTCAAATAACTCAAGCTTGTTGTTATCTTTGTAACAAGGTTCAAATGAAAATGACGGTATGTTGGGAAAAATCAGTATAGTTGGTAAGTTTGTAGAAGGTATGGGTGTCATGGAACATGCTGTAGTAGGACAACAAGAGGGAGAACTTCCCCAACTACCGTTGGATTAATTTATACCATATCAGATTTCCAAAATAGGACCAAGGTAAGGATTTCGATCATTGAAATTTAAAGATTTGGGTAATAAAATAAGAAAATGAAGCTTTCATCTTAATTGAATGTTAAGAGTTATTACACCTCGAAAATTACTCTGTACATGTACGATGAGTGGAATGATGAAAAGTTGAGTGAATGATGTTTTATTAAGTCGGGAATGGCTAATTAAGAATTTTTGGAAATAAGAAAGTCGCGGAAAATTTTTCAGCCTAGTGGTCATATATGGCACTATACGGCCCGTAATGTGGTTTACGGACCGTATAGTGCAATCGTCCTCCAGCTTGTCAAAAATCCCAACTTTCTGTAAATGTTGAATATGGTTAAATACGACCCAGTTTACGGTCCGTAAACTGGTTTACGGACCGTAAACCAGGTCGTAAACTACCATGTCCATCAGCCAAAACTTTCTGTCTTTGAAATGGTTAAATACGACCACAGTGGACGGACCGTAAATCAAAGTACGGTCCGTATATGGTGGTTTACGACCACTGTTCATCCCGACAAATTTTCATTAGAGACCAGATTATGTGATTTTAAAAAGAGACTTAGACTTCATATTATTTCATTATTCATCCAACAACTCAAGAGACCTCTAGAACATTCCAAATAATTCCTCCACAAGAATTCAAGAGAATTAAAGGGAATATCAAGACCAACAACACTAAGTTCATGGAATCAAGTGTAAAAACACATCAAAGGATCTTCTAAGTCAAGAAATTCCCAAGAAGGTGGAACTAGGGTTTTGGCTAATTGAAGTATTTCCACTTAAGGATTGTTCAACCATCATCCAAGGAAATTTTCATGACTATTCCATGTTGTTTGAAGTATTGGAAAGCTTAGGCACTTGAAATGTAGAAGAACATAGAAATGGGTCATTATTGAGTGAATAGTGACATAAATGAATGATAGTGGAATTGAACTATGAATATTGAAGTGTTGTGAGTACTAATACGTTATAAATGATGTTTATATCATGAAACAAGCATTAAATGCATGAAAACGCAAGGATGAGATAGAAGTAGAAATAAGGGAAAAATTGGAGGAAATGGTGGATTTTGCCAAATTAACGTAAATGATGATTGTCGATTATGATATAGCGAGTAATATTATGAATGTTGGGAGTTATTGTAAAACATGAGAAAAGTGGTATGAGCAAAGGAAGCGTTGTCCGACTTCTCCTACAATTAGCGACGTGTTCTTATAGTCAGTTACTAATGTTGATACGAATTCTCTTATCAAGGTAACGACGTGATATCGACAGAGAACAAGTGAGCGATATCTTAGCTAAACGACCAAGGTATGTGAGGCTAGTCCTTCTTTCTAATGGCATGAATCTTTTAACTTGAATCCCTATTCCTTTCATGAGTTCTTACATTCTAAGAAGTTAAAAGCTTATACCTATGAATGTCTATATGAGATAAGTTATACGATATGATGACACTAGAATGATGATGATGTTATTCCTTGCCTACACTCAACTTATGTACTAGTGCTTTCAAGGTGAGGCAGAATGTCCATGATGGTTCCATAATGTAATCGGGGGATCACGACCTTATGTCACCCCGATAGAGTAAAGTTGACCATGAGTCATATATACGCATTATGATAAGATAAGTATTTTATGATAAGCATATTACTATGAGTATTTACATTAAGCATATCATAATTGCATTCACACCGGGCCTAGTTGGTCGGGCAGACACCGCTTCGGCGGGCGGCGATACGGATACACCACGACCTACGGGCGTGGGCAGACACCACTAGTGGGCGGCATGAGATGGTACCACGGACGCTGGAGGCCTGGATGCGGGCTAATATTATTGATTATCACACTGTTCCGGCATGGACGGGCAGCTTGCATATGATGCATACATGTCATGATGATGAGTATGAGTAAGATAGCATGCATTACTTCATTTATGATTATCAGTCAGATCCAGATGTCTCATGTTGATGTTATCCTCATATTATTGATGTTTCCTTTCATTATGTATGCCTCTCATACTCGGTACAATATTCGTACTGACGTCCTTTCTTCGGACGCTGTGTTCATGCCCACAGGTAGACAGGGAGGAGAGCTTGGCCCAGGTCCCCAGTAGCTGTCAGCTGATATATAGCACTCCATTGTTCGGAGGTTCTTATGACTATTCTTTTGATGTACATTCATACATGCATATTTTGGGCATGACGGAGTCTTGTTCCGTCCATGTATTCATTATGTTAGTAGAGGCTCGTAGATACGCAGTGTGGGTTAGATGGTCTCACAAGATGTTTTCATATGTATGTATGTTATTTTGATGGCCAAGGGGAAAATGTATATAAAGTATTTATATTTTGATTAAATATGATTTTCCTACAATTGGTATGTAAAAATGATAAAAGAGTATTAAATGAGCGAGACAAGCAGTAGAGTAAGCGGTGCTCGGTAATTGCTCCGGGTACCCGTCGCGGCCCCTAGCTGGGTCGTGATAAAACTGGTATCAGAGCAGTTCGCCCTAGGAAGTGTCTACGAGCCGTGTCTAGTAGAGTCTTGTTTAGGGTGTGTTGCGCGCCACGCTAATAAACAAGAGGCTACAGGGCATTTAAGAAAATGACCATCTTTCTTCTCATGAGATCGTGCGATAGAGCCATGTCTAGGATTATATCATTCCTAAAAGTGGGTTATGGTTTCAGAAAATGCCGCCGAAAGGAAAAGCTACAGCTGCCCAAAAAGGCAAAGCTACGACGAAGAAGCGGGCAGAAAGGGAGCCTCCGGCGGAGGTAGAGGAAAGTGAATCGCAAAGTGAGGCCGTGCCCAATATAGACGAGCAGGGAGGAGCCTCAGCTCCGATTCCTCCACCGGGTGCTTCGGGTCAACATGTGTCTGAGGCCATACATTTATTGACGCAGTTGGTTGCCGCTCAGGCACAACGACAGAATGCAACCAAGTAATCGTTCTGCTAGTACAAGAGCCCATGATTTCCTTACTCTAAATACTCCTGAATTTTTCGGGTCGAAGTCGGATGAGGACCCACGAGGTTTTATCGATGAGATGTTGCGGACGCTGAAACTTATGCATGCTAATGAGACCGAATCGGTGGAGTTGGCCTCATATAGACTTCGCGACGTGGCGGTACTATGGTATAAGAATTGGGTGATAACAAGAGGGGAGAATGCACCACCTCCCGTATGGCAATAGTTTGTAGATGGCTTTATTCGTCACTACTTGCCACCTGAAGTCCGCCGAGCTAGAGCGGACAAGTTCTTGAATTTGAAACTGGGAAGCATGAGTGCCCGAGAGTATAGTATGCAATTCAACTCATTGGCCCGGTATGCTCCGACTATGGTGGCTGACATGGGAGACCGAGTCTATAGATTTGTGAGTGGTTTGGGGCCACATCTGTACAGTGATTGTTTGACAGCCTCTTTGCAAGACGGGATGGATATTTCCCGAATACAGGCCCATGCTCAGAACCTCGAGGAACGACAACGACAGCAGATGAGTGATCGTGAGGGTGACAGAAGACAAGGTAAGAGGGCTAGATCTATGGGGGAGAGCAGTGAGTACCGAGGGGGACCGAGACAGACGCATTCCAGGCACTCAGGTCAATCAGCGACCAGTGCACCTCCCAGATTCTCAGATAGGAGATTTGATCGTTCTACTCAATCAGGCCAGGGACAGAGTTCGAGGGCCTCAGATTCGCAGTCTAGGGGAGACTTTAGCCAGAGGAGACCTCCAGTACCGCGGTGTAGCCAGTATGGCAAATTACATTCCGGACAGTGTCGTCAGGGTTCGGATGCTTGTTATGCTTGCGGGTAGGTTGGTCATATGATGAGAGATTGCCCTTCAGCGAGAGATATGGCGGGGACTCAGCCCACAGGTTCAGCAGTGGGGTCTTCTTCAGTGCGCCCGACAGCACAGACTCCTCAGACTACAGCAGGCAGAGGCAGAGGTAGAGGGGGACCATCCACTTCAGGTGTTGTTCAGCCCCGTGTGTATGCTTTAGCTGGGCGATAGAATCTTGAGTCTTCCCCAGATGTTGTCACAGGTACGTTGACTATATTTTCCCGTGACGTATATGCTCTGATTGATCCAGGTTCTACCTTCTCATATATTATTCCGTATATCGCTGCTTGTGTTGGGATAAGACCTGAGCCAATTAAACCCTTCGAGGTATTCACTCCGGTTGGTGATCCAGTAATAGCGAGGCAAGTATATCAGAACTATGTAGTCATTATATGTGATCGTCAGACAAGGGCTGATCTAACTGAACTTGAGATGATAGATTTTGACGTAATTATGGGTATGGACTGGTTGGCATCATGCTCTGCTAATGTTTGTTGCCGGACAAAGGTAGTTAGATTCCAATTTCCGGGAGAGCCCATACTCGAGTGGAAGGGTAATACAGTTTCCCCAAAGGGTAGGTTTATTTCCTACCTTAAGGCGAGAAAGCTGATAGCCAAGGGTTATATTTGTCATCTAGTTCGGGTTCATGACACGGAAGTGGAAGTGCCAACTTTCCAGTCTGTCCCGGTAGTGAATGAATTCCCAGATGTGTTTCCCGACGAGTTACCAGGCCTTCCTCCAGAAACGGAAATTGACTTTGCTATTGATGTACTACCAAACACTGAGCCTATTTCTATTCCTCCATATCGAATGGCTCTAGCAGAACTGAAAGAGCTAAAAGCACAGCTAAAAGATTTACTTGAGAAGGGGTTTATAAGGCCTAGTTCCTCGCCATGGGAAACACCAGTCTTGTTCGTAAGGAAGAAAGACGGTTTGTTACGAATGTGTATTGATTACAAACAGCTGAACATAGTTTCGGTGAAGAACATATATACCATTCCTAGAATTGACGACTTGTTCGATCAGTTGCAAGGTGCTAAATGGTTCTCCAAGATAGATCTGAGATCGAGTTATCATCAGGTGAGAATTAGGGAAGCAGATATTCCCAAGACTGCCTTCAGGACAAGATATGGTCACTACGAGTTTCGAGTAATGTCGTTTGGGTTGACGAATGCCCCGGCAGTGTTCATGAATTTAATGAATAATGTGTTTAGGCTGTTCTTGGATCTCTTTGTGATAGTGTTCATCGACGTTATCCTGGTATATTCTCGCACAGAATCAGAACATGCAGATCATCTAAGAATTGTTCTTGGCGTTCTTTGAGATCGAGAATTGTATGTAAAGTTTTCGAAGTGCGAGTTTTGGCTAAACTCAGTGGCATTTCTAGGTCATGTTATTTCAGATGATGTTATCCGAGTCGACACTCAGAAAATAGAAACTGTGAAGACTTGGCCAAGACCTACGACGCCTACAGATGTTCGTAGTTTTCTGAGTTTGGCAGGTTATTATCGAAGATTCATAGAGGGCTTCTCATCTATTTCAGCCCCATTAACAAAGTTAACCTAGAAGTCGGCTAAATTCCAGTGGAGTGATGCCTGTGAGCGTAGCTTCCAAGAGTTGAAAAACAGGTTGACCTCAACGCCAGTGCTAACACTTCCAGAAGGATCAGATGGCTATGTAGTATATTGTGACGCCTCCGGTGTGGGATTAGGATGTGTATTGATGCAGAATGGGAAAGTTATTGCATATGCTTCGAGACAGTTGCGAAAACATGAACAGAATTATCCCACTCATGATCTTGAGCTAGCTGCGGTCATTCATGCATTGAAAATGTGGAGACACTACTTATATGGTGTGCACGTGGACATCTATACGGATCACAAAAGCCTTCAATATATTTTCAAACAGAAGGAGTTGAACCTGCGGCAAAGGAGATGGTTAGAATTACTGAAGGATTACGATGCGAACATCCTATATCATCCAGCAAAGGCGAATGTAGTAGCAGATGCACTTAGCCGCCGATCGATGGGTAGTTTATGTGGAGTTCCTTTGGAAAAGCGAGAAATGGTTCGTGAGGTGCATCGGTTAGCAAGTCTCGGCGTGCGGCCAATTGATTCAGGAGATGCAGGTATTAGCGTCAATGACCCCACAGTTTCATCATTGAATCTAGAAGTGAAGGAACGGCAATATGAAGATCCTAAATTAAGCCACTACCGAGATCTATCCCATGGAAAGGAAAAGTCTCCATTCGAATTTTCCATAGAAGGGGTTCTTAGATATCGAGACAGGTTATGAGTACCGAATGTAGCAAACTTGCGCCAACGGATTTTAGAGGAAGCACATTATTCCCGGTATTCTATTCATCCAGGTGCAACCAAAATGCACCACGATCTCAAATGGGTATATTGGTGGGATGGCATGAAGCGAGACATAGCAGAATTTGTAGCACTGTGTCCGAATTGCCAGCAAGTGAAGGCCGAGCATCAAAAGCCAGGAGGGTTATTGCAAGCAATGGAAATTCCTACGTGGAAATGGGAAGAAATTAACATGGATTTTGTGGTAGGATTACTCCGTACGCGAGGGAAGTATGATTCTATATGGGTGATCGTGGATAGAATCACGAAAGTAGCTCATTTTCTCCCCGTTAGAACCACATATTCAGCGGAAGATTATGCTAAATTGTATCTCAAGGAGATTGTACGACTTCACGGTATTCCTTTGGCCATTATCACAGACAGAGGGGCAAAGTTCACAGCCAAGTTCTGGAAGTCCTTTCCAGAAGGTCTAGGTACCCAAGTTAAGCTCAGCACGGCGTTCCATCCGCAGACTGACGGACAAGCCGAGCGCACTGTTCAGACCTTAGAGGATATGCTATGGGCATGTGTATTGGACTTTGGCGGTAGTTGGGATGAGCATTTCCTCTTATTGAATTTGCCTATAATAACAGCTATCATTCCAGTATTCAAATGGCCCCGTATGAAGCCTTATATGGAAGAAAATGCAGATCTACATTTGGATGGTTTGAAATCGGAGAAGTACAATTGATAGGCCCCGACTTGATCCAGCAAGCAGTTGAGAAGGTTAAAGTGATTCGAGACCGACTGTTAACAGTTCAAGGTCACCAAAAGTCTTATACGGATAATCGCCGACGAGACTTGGAATTTCAAGTGGGCGATTGGGTGTTCCTGAAGGTATCGCCGATGAAGGGAGTGATGAGATTTGGCAAGAAGGGAATGCTAAGTCCCAGATATATTGGACCCTACCAAATCATTCGCAAGGTGGGTCGAGTAGCCTACGAATTGGACTTGCCTTCAGAGCTCGAATTCGTGCATCCAGTATTCCATGATTCGATGCACCGCAAGTGTATTGGAGACCCAACAAGAATAGTTCCGATTGATGATGTGCAAGTAACAGAGGAAATGCCCATTGCCATTTTGGATAGACTTCAGAATAAAGAGGTTGCTTCAGTCAAAGTTCTATGGCGGAATAATAATCGGGAAGAAATGACTTGGGAAGCGGATGAGAAGATGAAATATATGTACCCCCATTTGTTCCAATCCCCAGGAGGGATTCAAGATGAGACGTCGATGGTGTAAGGTATGTATGTTTTAGTTTTATGTTTATGGTCGTGTGTGGCCATAAATGTGTTGATATTGTGATATAGCCCTGTGAGGCAAAGATACTGTGGGTTGTTGTAATGGAAAGGTAGTATCCAAATTACAAAGGAAACTCTGGCAAAAATTTTCCAGAATCCCCGAGTGTCGAACATTCGAGGATGAATGTTCCAAAAGGGGGGAAGAATGTTATACCTCGGAAATTTCTCCGTACTTGTACGATGAGTGGAATGATGAAAAGTTGAGTGAATGATGTTTTATTAAGTCGGGAATGGCTAATTAAGAATTTTTGGAAATAAGAAAGTCGCGGAAAATTTTTCAGCCCAGTGGTCGTATATGGCACTATACGGCCCGTAAAGTGGTTTACGGACCGTATAGTGCAATCATCCTCCAGCTTGTCAAAAATCTCAACTTTCTGTAAATGTTGAATATGGTTAAATACGACCCAGTTTATGGCCCGTAAACTGGTTTACGGACGTAAACCAGGTCGTAAACTACCATGTCCATCAGCCAAAACTTTCTGTCTTTGAAATGGTTAAATACGACCACAGTGGACGGACCGTAAATCAAAATACGGTACGTATATGGTGCTTTACGACCACTGTTCATCCCGACAAATTTTCATTAGAGACCAGATTTTGTGATTTTAAAAAGGGACTTAGACTTCATATTATTTCATGATTCATCCAACAACTCAAGAGACCTCTAGAACATTCCAAATAATTCCTCCACAAGAATTCAAGAGAATTAAAGGGAATATCAAGACCAACAACACTAAGTTCATGGAATCAAGTGTAAGAACACATCAAAGGATCTTCTAAGTCAAGAAATTCCCAAGAAGGTGGAACTAGGGTTTTGGCTAATTGAAGTATTTCCACTTAAGGATTGTTCAACCATCATCCAAGGTAAGTTTCATGACTATTCCATGTTGTTTGAAGTATTGGAAAGCTTAGACACTTGAAATGTAGAAGAACATAGAAATGGGTCATTATTGAGTGAATAGTGACATAAATGAATGATAGTGGAATTGAACTATGAATATTGAAGTGTTGTGAGTACTAATACGTTATAAATGATGTTTATATCATGAAACAAGCATTAAATGCATGAAAACGCAAGGATGAGCTAGAAGTAGCAATAAGGGAAAAACTGGAGGAAATGGTGGATTTTGCCAAATGTACGTAAATGACGATTGTCGATTATGACATTGCGAGTAATATTATGAATGTTGGGAGTTATTGTAAAACATGAGAAAAGTGGTATGAGCGAAGGAAGTGTTGTCCGACTTCTCCTATAATTAGCGACACGTTCTTATAGTCAGTTACTAATGTTGATACGAATTCTCTTATCAAGGTAACGACGTGATATCGACGGAGAACAAGTGAGCGATATCTTAGCTAAACGACCAAGGTATGTGAGGCTAGTCCTTCTTTCTAATGGCATGAATCTTTTAACTTGAATCCCTATTCCTTTCATGAGTTCTTACATTCTAAGAAGTTAATAGCTTATACCTATGAATGTCTATATGAGATAAGTTATACGACATGATGACACTAGAATGATGATGATGTTATTCCTTGCCTACACTCACCTTATGTACTAGTCCTTTCAAGGTGAGGCAGAATGTCCATGATGGTTCCATAATGTAATCGGTGGATCACGACCTTACGTCACCCCGATAGAGTAAAGTTGACCATGAGTCATATATACGCATTATGATAAGATAAGTATTTTATGATAAGCATATTACTATGAGTATTTACATTAAGCATGTCATGATTGCATTCACACCGGGCCTAGTTGGCCGGGCAGACACCGCTTCGGCGGGCGGCGATACGGATACACCACGACCTACGGGCGTGGGCAGACACCACTAGTGGGCGGCATGAGATGGTACCCCGAACGCGGGAGGCCTGGACGCGGCCTAATATTATTGATTATCACACCGTTCCGGCATGGACGGGAAACTTGCATATGATGCATACATGTCATGATGATGAGTATGGGTAAGATAGCATGCATTACTTTATTTATGATTATCAGTCAGATCCAGATGTCTCATGTTGATGTTATCCTCATATTATTGATGTTTCCTTTCATTATGTATACCTCTCATACTCGGTACAATATTTGTACTGACGTCCTTTCTTCGGATGCTGTGTTCATGCCCACAGGTAGACAGGGAGGAGAGCTTGGCCCAGGTCCTCTGTAGCTGTCAGCTGATAGATAGCACTCCATTGTTCGGAGGTGCTTATGACTATTCTTTTGATGTACATTCATACATGAATATTTTGGGCATGACGGAGTCTTGTTCCGTCCATGTATTCATTATGTTAGTAGAGGCTCGTAGATACGCAGTGTGGGTTAGATGGTCACACAAGATGTTTTCATATCTATATATGTTATTTTGATGGCCAAAGGGCAAATGTATATAAAGTATTTATATTATGATTAAATATGATTTTCCTACAATTGGTATGTAAAAAGGATAAAAGAGTATTAAATGTGCGAGACAAGCAGTAGAGTAAGCGGTGCTCGGTAATTGCTCCGGGTACCCGTCGCGGCCCCTAGCTGGGTCGTGATAAGAGTACTATAGGTAAGTATAAAACGTTTGTGTTGGCATCAGCGGTGAAATACAGAATCTATTATTAATAATTTTAGAGAGGAAGTAAGGGAATGTGTACATAAGAGACGGTTTACGAGCATATAAGCCTCTGTATAAGATGATTGGTTGGAGTTTTGTGAACTGATGTTCAGATGCGATATATGAAATGAGCATTATTACTTCAGATTTTTTCTATATTGATCAGCCCTGTGTGGTTGAGTTTCATATTATTTGTGCTTCTATATTTGGTCTTGTGAGTCACGAGAAGCATTTTCGTGGCTATGTGCAGGTTTGGGATTTGTAGTAATTATACAGGAAAATCTGTCGAAATTTTTCGAGACATAAAGGAAACTATTGAGTATGTACACAACATTTGAGTAATATTGTTACAAGGGATAAGGTTTAGTAATAAATAACTAGAGGTGAAACTAGCAGTCAATTGTGGAATAGATTTAATAACCTTAGGTCTGAAAGGGTTACTAGTGGGATGGTGTGATAAGTAAATGGAATAGGATATATGGGTACAAAGAGAAAGTGATATATTTCTTTAAACTAGAAAGTCGAGAAGGAGTTGGATGCTTATATAATGAGGAAGCCAAAAGAGGCGAGTCGCTCCAAAGAGAATTATACATTGAAGAATAGTTGATCGATTCTTTTGTAATTTTCATAAGATTGAGATATGAAACAAACTTGATATATATATATATATATATATGTTAGACCCCGTATTTTTATACGTCGAGTTATTCGCGAAGGAATCGACGTGAGTTAAAGATGGAACCCTTCCCAGACACGGAATAGAAATCCTTAATTTTTCAATTTTTATTAGAACATAAATTTGTTTATAAATTTTACTTAGTGTAAACATATTAATGGAGATTAGGGATTAATTAATCATGATTGGATTATTAAGTGGGGATTAAGACTTAAATATTCACTACTTATGCACTAGTGGCCGTGTGGGCCCCACTGCCACATGACCAAATCAGATTTTGGCCCATGCTTTAGTTGGGGGAACGTGTAAGACCCTCTTAGGCAGCAAAATTGTCTACTTTGTGGACCAAGTTGCAGCCACAACTCATTTCCCAACCCCACAAAGTGAACTTAGAGAGAGAGGCTCTCATCTTCACCAAGTGAAGAAGAAAGAGAGCCACGGCCAGCCATGGCAGTTCCACCACCAAGCACGGTCAGCCCTTCTATTCTTTTCTTACCATTAAACCCCTAAAGTGTTCTACACATTCACCATTATGTTTCAAGTGAAGGAGAAACCATAAACATGCCAAGCAAGCTCTTATAAGCTCACAGCCAGATTTGAGCTCTCCATTTTGATTCAAAAAAAATATTTTCCAAGGTGTTTCAACCCTTAGAAAGGTGCATAGCAATGTGGAGTAGCCATTGGAGCAACAAGAACAAGTATTAGTTCAAGTCATCAAATTCTAGCCAAGTTGAGAAGTTTGATTGTTAAGGTAAGAATTGATCATCTTTTTACACGTTTTTAGTAAGGATTTGGACGTGTTGTAAATGTGCAAATCTAAATTGAATCCATGAAATTAGGTGTGTTGATGTTGGAGCATGATAATATCCATGGAATTATATGTGTTGATGTTGAAGTATGGTTGTAACTTGGTGAACATGAATTACATGTATAAAATTATGAATGTTGGTGTTGGAATGCTAATGTAGCCATAGGGACTGTTTTAGTTGAAATGGGTGGACTGATTTTATTTAGTAATTATGGTTGTTGCTATCATAAATTACATATTAAAAGGATGAAAAGAATTAGAAAGTTAAAGGTGAAGTTGTGTTGATATGAATATAAATTGAATCGATGTTGAAGCATGGTTGAAGCCGTGTAGGGACTGTTTTGTGTAGAAGGTGGTGAACTAATTTTACTTGGTATTTTGATTGTTGTTGTCATGAATTTTATGATGGAAATGAAGGTATTTAATGGTTAGAGTTGGAGCTAAAATTGTTGTGGGTTGTTGTAAGGATTGTAGTGATAATAATGTAGCTTATTTGCGTATGAATTGATGAAGTAGTTGTCGCGTGGCTGCTGGTCGTATCTCACTGAAATTATATGAAAAGAAGATATGAAATAATGTGTAAGAATCGTATGTGGTTTGCTTAGTATGTTCGTAAGCGTTTGCAAGAATTCCGAGCATCTTTTGTGTGAAAGTTAGGGGCTGTTTTGGCTGTGTCGTTGTTGTTCTTATTGAGCTTGGAATATTGATGATAATTAAGATTATGCATTGTGTTGTATGTTGGTTGGGCTGTTATAAAGTTGGTTACATGAAAACGTTAAGGTTACAGACTATTAGGAATAACTTGAAGACGTAGTAGTCGTATGTGAATCGTTATTGAATATTGTTAACGTTGGTTGTTTGGAATATTGCATGGACTGTTTGGAATGTTGTGCGGGCTGTTCGGAGTGATTCTTGCATCTTGTCTTGAATAGCCTCGATATAGTACTTAAACGTATAATTATTGGCATTAGCTTGACTAGTATGTAATAAGTTTGGGATGTAAGGAAACCGTCGTCTAAATTGTCTAGAAAGGAGATGCTAACGTTGGGAAACGTTTTGAATCTCCCCGTCGCTTAACCATAATTCTTGATGTCTTAATATAGGTTGAAACTTTGGGCAACGTATACGTGTTGTGTTATGAATAAACGCCAAAGGTATGTAAAGTTAACACTTCTTTCTTTTTTGGCATGATCCGTACAAAACGAATAGACGATATGTATATGGTTCCAAAGAAGTTCCTATTCTTAGAGCCACTAGGATGGCTAATGTTCTTGATTCTCAGAATTTGATTTATTATTATTTTGATATGTACATATGATTTCAAAGTTCCATTTTGATAAAATCCACAGGGACATCCGAAGGTACTTGATATGATTATTATTTGAATTTGCAAATAATAGTTCGTTTTGAGTATTCCATTGAGTCTTGATATTTTTTAAAATTGCATATGGTTTCTCACTACTCTGCTCGTGCATGCCTCAATATATCTTTCACCGAGTCCCGGGCCGGGTATGTTATCGTGCACAGTTTCACTACATTGTTCACCGAGTCCCTCACTAGAGGGCCGGGTACGGTATATATATATGATGCTATCTTGACATGATGATGAGATGATGATAGGATGATATAATGTCATGTTATGGCGGCCAGGAGGGCATATGATGACTTTATTCACCGAGTCCCTCACTAGAGGGCTGGGTACGGTATATATGTATATGATATATGATATTGACAAGCATGATTATGTTTCAAAGGCAAGTGTTTTGGTATTCTGAACATTGTACTTGTTTCCTGTACTCCTTATTTCAGATATGCTCCTTTTACTGTATTTCTCGCTTTACATGCTCAGTACATATTCCGTACTGACCCCCTTTCCTCGGGGGCTGCGTTTCATGACCGCAGGTACAGATACTCGCTTTGGTGAGCCGCCAGCTTAGGACTTCCCTTCTGTTATCTTGGAGGGCTCCGTTGTTCTGGAGCCCAGATTTAGTATAGATCCTGTTTGATCTAAATGTATGTATATGTTGTCTAAGGGTACGACGGGGCCCTTTCCCATCATATTTCACTGTTGAAACTCTTAGAGGTCTGTAGACATGTATGTGGGTTGTATTTAGATGGGATCAGTTGTGTGTATGATCAGTACGCGTGTTCTATCGTTGTAGCAGCCTTGTTGGCTTGCATATGTTGTCATGTTGTGGTAGCAACCTTGTCGACTTACTTGTGTTATTGTTGCGTAGTGGCAGCCTTGTCGACTGGCGTATATATATAGTTGGGACGTTCCCACATGTTATGACAGCCTTGTCGGCGTACGTGCTGCGTTATCTATTGATAGTTGTGACTCTTCAGGAGACAGGTTGCGGCACATATTTATACTTTTATGTGACAGCTCCGAGACTATGCTTTGGCCTTCATAAGTTCCATGTTATGTTTGTGTTGATTGATCATATAGCTAACAGGTGTGTATACGGGTGTCCAGCTCGAGTACCAGTCACGGCCTTCGGGGTTGGGTCGTGACAAAAGTGGTATCAGAGGGGTTCATCCTTGGAGTGTCTACAGACCGTGTCTAGTAGGGTCTTGTTTATCGGTGTGTTGTGCACCACATCTATAAACAGGAAGCTATAGGACATTTAGGATTTCATCTTTCCTTCTTATCTTAGATCGTGTGATAGAGCTATATTATCAGGAAAATCCCTTTCTAACAGACTACTATGTTTACAGCTATGCCTCCGAAGAAAGAGACAGCTGCCCAGAAGGGCAAATCGATAGCAGGGAATACTAGCCATACACAGAGAGTTACCAGAGCTCGTGCCCAGTCTATGCCTGAGGTTGGGTTCCAGTCCGCGAGTTCTGCTACATCGTCACCTCCAGAAGAACCTAGAACAGCGACAACTCTAGTTCAAGGGGCGGCTCCACCGCCAGCTCCCGAGTTCCCAGCGCCTGAGCCTCCAGCTCCTCAGCCAAGGGCGGAGGATAGAGCTATGAGGGATGCAGTTCAGTTGTTGACTAGATTAGTGGTAGGACAGGCTCGTAGGCAAGGACTAGGGGTTGATCAGACAGATAGACATGACAGTCTGAGAGCCCGTGACTTTCTAAGCTGCAATCCTCCAGAGTTTTTAGGGTCAAAGCCCGAGGATGACCCACAGGAGTTCGTTCGGTAGATGCAGCGTACACTGAGGATAATTAAGGCTTCTGAGACTGAGTCAGTTGAGTTAGCGTCGTATCGACTGCGGGATGTAGCTGTCAACTGGTATGAGTCGTGGGAGCTGTCTAGGGGCGCGGATGCTCCTCCAGCAGTATGGGACGAGTTTGTGGAGGCCTTCCTTGGCCACTTTTTTGCCTCCAGAGATGCGGCGAGCGAGAGTTGATAGATTCTTACGTCTGAGGAAAAATGGCAGGAGTGTTCGGGATTATAGTCTTGAGTTTGATTCGTTGGCCAGATATGCACCCACTATTGTAGCTGATATGACCGATAGGATGCATCGATATGTGGTGGGGTTGGATCGTTGTTTGGTTCATAGCTGTATGGTAATGGCCTCCCAGCTAGGGATGGATATTGCTCGAGTACAGGCGTATGCACAGGGGATGGAGGACCGGCACAGAGGGCGTCAGCCAGAGAGAGATCATGACCGGGGCCAGCCCAAGAGGGCTAGATCGGTTGGTTATTCCGGTGAGTTTCGAGGCAGGCAGCCTCAGCAGCAGCATAGTAGATATCCTTCTCAGCCAGCACGGAGTGCACCCCCACAGTTCACTGGTAGGAGATTTGATAGTACAGGGTATTCGGGAGCTGGTCAAAGCTCCAAGGCTTCAGGTTCACAGATGCCCAGGGTTTTGAGTCAGTCAAGGCCACCTTTGCCTCGGTGTTCTCGGTGTGGTAGGCCCCATTCTGGGAGTGCCGTCTCGCTACTGGTGCTTGTTTTTCTTGTGGCCGTCAAGGCCATATTATGAGGGAATGTCCCTATGGAGGTAATCTAGGTGGTGCAGCTCCGCCTACTGGGTCAGTTGCTAGTTCATCTTCTTCTGTGGCTGTGCGCCCTATGGGGCAGGGTTTCCAGGTACCAGCAGGCCATGATAGAGGTCGTGGTGGATCTTCTAGTTCTAGCGGTCCTTCGAACCGCATATATGCTTTGGCTAGTAGACCGGATCAGGAGGCGTCACCTAATGTGGTTACAGGTATGCTATCGGTTTTCTCTCGAGACGTATATGCATTGATAGACCCAGGTTCCACATTATCGTATATTTCTCCATTTGTTGCTAGTAGAATTGGGATATAGCCTGAATTGATAGAACCATTTGAGGTAGCTACACCAGTAGGAGATTCTGTTATAGCAAGACGAGTATATAGAGATTGTTCGGTGATCATATATAGTCGTTTCACCAAGGCAGATTTGATAGAGCTAGATATGACTGAGTTTGATGTTATTATGGGTATGGATTGGTTAGCTTCTTGTTATGCTAACGTTGATTGTAGAGGCAAGATAGTCCGATTTCAGTTCCCGGGAGAGCCAATTATAAAGTGGATGGGAAATACAGCATCGCCGAGGGGTAAGTATATTTCATACCTCAAGGCAAGGAAGATGGTCAGAAAGGGTTATATTTATCATCTGGTATGGGTACACGACCTGAGGGCAGAGGCGACCTTTCAGTCAGTGCCAGTAGTTAGCGAGTTTCCCGATGTATTCTCAGATGAAGTTCCAGGCCTTCCTCCTGAGCGTTAGATAGAGTTCACTATATACGTATTACCAGACACTCAGTCCATATCTATTCCTCCTTACAGAATGGCACCTGCAGAACTGAAGGAGCAACTGAAAGATTTATTAGAAAAGGGCTTCATCAGGCCAGTACATCGCCTTGGGGAGCACCGATATTATTTGTAAGGAAGAAAGATGGATCGCTGCGGATTTGTATTGATTATAGGCAGCTGAATAAAGTAACGATAAAGAACAGGTATCCCCTCCCCAGGATCGATGATTTATTTGACCATTTGCAGGGTGCTAAGTGTTTCTCGAAGATAGACTTGCGGTCAGGTTATCACCAGGTGCGGGTAAAGGAGGCAGACATTCAAAAGACTGCATTCAGAACCCGATACGGGCATTGCGAGTTTAGAGTGATGTCCTTTGGGCTGACTAATGCTCCAGCAGTATTTATGGATTTGATGAACCGAGTGTTCAAGCCATTCCTTGACCTGTTCGTGATTGTATTCATTGATGATATTCTGGTCTATTCACGATCAGAAGAGGAGCATGCAGATCATTTGAGGGCGGTACTTAGGGTGCTTCAGCACCAGAAATTGTATGTTAAGTTCTCCAAATGTCAATTCTGGTTAACTGCAGTAGCATTCTTGGGGCATATTATTGGAGCTGACGGCATTCGGGTAGATACACAGAAGATCGAGGCAGTGAATACTTGGCCTAGACCTACAACACCTACTAAAGTACGCAGTTTTCTGGGACTAGCAGGGTATTACCGGAGGTTCGTAGAGAAGTTTGCCTCAATTTCAGCATCTTTAACAAGGCTAACCCAGAAGACAGCTAAGTTCCAGTGGACCGATGCTTGTGAGCGGAGCTTGTAGTTGCTGAAAGATAAGTTGACTACGACCCCAGTTCTAACTCTTCCTGAGGGACCAGGTGGCTATGTAATTTATTGTGATGCTTCCGGTGTTTGGTTAGGTTGTGTATTGATGCAGCATGGCAAAGTTATAGCCCATGCCTCCCGACAGCTCAGAAAGCACGAAATAAATTATCCCACCCATGATCTGGAGTTAGCAGCGGTGATTCATGCTTTAAAAATATGGAGACATTATTTATATGGTGTTCATGATGACATTTATACAGATCATAAGAGTCTCCAGTACATCTTTAAGCAGAAGGAGCTGAATTTGCGGCAAAGGCGGTGGCTAGAGTTGCTGAAGGACTATGATGTTGATATTCTATACCACCCAGGGAAATCAAATGTCGTAGAAGATGCACTCAGCCATAAATCTATGGGTAGTTTGGCCGATGTACGACCAGAGTAGAAGGGCATAGTCCGTGAGATTTGTCAGTTAGCTAATCTGGGAGTCCGTTTGGCTGATGCTGATAATGGTAGGGTTTCTGTTCGAGCAGTTGCTGAGTCCTCTATCATAGAAGGGATAAAGAGACACCAGTACGAGGATCCTATTCTTGTACATCATAGAGATGCAACTCTTCAAAATGAAGAAACCACATTCGAGGTCGCACCTGACGGAGTGCTACGATACAAAGGTAGATTATGTGTACATGAGGTTGTAGGGTTACGACAACAGGTGATGGGAGAGGCACACCATGCCCGTTATTCTGTTCATCCAGGGTCAACGAAGATGTATCATGACCTCAGATGCTTGTATTTGTGGGATGGCATGAAGAGGGATATAGAAGAGTTTGTTACTCAGTGTCCGAATTGTCAACAGGTTAAGATCGAGCACCAGAAGCCTGGGGGACTATTATAGGAGATGGAGATTCTGATCTGGAAATGGGAGGCGATCAATATGGACCTCGTAATAGGTTTACCTCGCACTCCGCGAAAATATGACTCTATTTGGGTCATCGTTGATAGGTTGACAAAATCATCCCACTTTCTTCCAGTCAGGACTACATATTCAGCTAACGATTATGCCAGGTTGTACCTTAAGGAGATAGTGAGACTTCACGGGGTTCCCACAGCTATTATCTCTGATAGAAGAGTCCAGTTCACAGCTAACTTCTGGAGATCTTTCCAGGAGGGATTGGGGACACAAGTGAGTCTCAGCACGGTATTTCACCCTCAGACTGACGGATAGGCGGAGCGTACCATTCAGACGCTACAAGATATGTTACGGGCATGTGTTATTGATTTCATGGGTAGCTGGGATAATCACTTGCCACTTATTGAGTTCGCCTATAATAACAGCTACCATTCGAGTATTCAGATGGCACCGTATGAGGCCTTGTATGGGAGGAAGTGCAGATCACCTATTGGCTGGTTTGATGTTGGTGAAACTAAGTTGATAGTCCCAAATATGATTGAGCAGGTTGTTGATAAAGTGAAGCTTATTCAGGAGAGATTACTGGCAGCCCAGAGTTGGCAGAAATCATATGCAGATAATCGACGTCGACACTTATAATTTCAGGTTGGTGACTGGGTGTTCTTGAAGGTGTCACCCATGAAGGGTGTTATGAGATTTGGAAGGAAAGGGAAGCTAAGCCCGAGATACATTGGGCCTTATCAGAATGTCCGTAGAGTAGGCCAGGTTGCCTACGAGTTAGACCTACCAACTGATTTAGAAGCAGCGCATCCAGTCTTTCACGTGTCAATTCTTCGAAATGTGTAGGCGATCCTTCCAGAGTATTTCCCGTAGATGATATCCAGGTGATAGAGGAGTTATCCTACGAGGAGCAGCCTATAGCCATACTTGATCGGCAGATTAGGAGGTTGCGAACTAAGAACGTGGCTTCCATCAATGTATTATGGTGAAACAACAATAGGGAAGAGATGACCTGGGGAGCTGAGGAGGAGATGAAGAACAAGCATCCTTACTTGTTCCCTACGCCTACAGGTAACTTAAACTCCTACCTTGATTATATTGATTGTCAGATAAGACTATATGTTATGACGATAAGGGAAACCTTTCCAAAAATTCTTATTAGTTCAAGTCATCAAATTCTAGCCAAGTTGAAAAGTTAAATTGTTAAGGTAAGAATTGATCATCTTTTTACACGTTTTTAGTAAGGATTTGGACGTGTTTTAAATGTGCAAATGTAAATTGAAACCATGCAATTAGGTGTGTTGATGTTGGATCATGATAATAGCCATGGAATTATATGTGTTGATGTTGAAGTATGGTTGTAACTTGGTGAACATGAATTGCATGTATAAAATTATAAATGTTGGTGTTGGAATGCTAATGTAGCCGTAGGGACAGTTTCAGTTGAAATGGGTGGACTGATTTTATTTAGTAATTATGGTTGTTGCTATCATAAATTACATATTAAAAGGATGAAAAGAATTAGAAAGTTAAAGGTGAAGTTGTGTTGATATGAATATAAATTGAATCGATGTTGAAGCATGGTTGAAGCTGTGTAGGGACTGTTTTGTATAGAAGGTGGTGAACTAATTTTACTTGGTATTTTGATTGTTGTTGTCATGAATTTTATGATGGAAATGAAGGTATTTAATGGTTAGAGTTGGAGCTAAAATTGTTGTGGGTTGTTGTATGGATTGTAGTGATAATAATATAGCTTATTTGCGTATGAATTGATGAAGTAGTTGTCGCATGGCTGCTGGTCGTATCTCACTGAAATTATATGAAAAGAAGATATGAAATAATGTGTATGAATCGTATGTGGTTTGCTTAGTATGTTCGTAAGCGTTTGCAAGAATTTCGAGCATCTTTTGTGTGAAAGTTAGGGGCTGTTTTGGATGTGTCGTTGTTGTTCTTATTGAGCTTGGAAGATTGATGATAATTAATATTATGCATTGTGTTGTATGTTGGTTGGGCTGTTATAAAATTTGTTACATGAAAACGTTAAGGTTACGGACTATTAGGAATAACTTGAAGACGTAGTAGTCGTATGTGAATCGTTATTGAATATTGTGAACGTTGGCTGTTTGGAATATTGCATGGACTGTTTGGAATGTTGTGCGGGTTGTTCGGAGTGATTCTTGCATCTTGTCTTGAATAGCCTCGATATAGTACTTAAACGTATAATTATTGGCGTTAGCTTGACTAGTATGTAATTAGTTTGGGATGTAAGGAAACCGTCGTCTAAATTGTCTAGAAAGGAGTTGCTAACGTTGGGAAACGTTTTGAATCTCCCCGTAGCTTAACCATAATTCTTGACGTCTTAATATAGGTTGAAACTTAGGGCAGCGTATACGTGTTGTGTTACGAATAAACGCCAAAGGTATGTAAAGTTAACACTTCTTTCTTTTTTGGCATGATCCTTACAAAACGAATAGACGATATGTATATGGTTCCAAAGAAGTTCCTATTCTTAGAGCCACTAGGATGGCTAAGGTTCTTGATTCTCAGAATTTGATTTATTTTTATTTTGATATGTACATATGATTTCAAAGTTCCATTTCGATAAAATCCACAGGGACATCCGAAGGTACTGTATATGATTATTATTTGAATTTGCGAATAATAGTTCGTTTTGAGTATTCCATTGAGTCTTGATAATGTTTTGAAATACATATGGTTTCTCACTACTCTGCTCGTGCATGCCTCAATATATCTTCCACCGAGTCCCGGGCCGGGTATGTTATCGTGCACAGTTTCACTGCATTGTTCACCGAGTCCCGCACTAGAGGGCCGGGTACGGTATATATATATGATGATATGATGACATGATGACGAGATGATGATATGATGATATAATGACATGTTATGGCGGCCAGAAGGGCATATGATGACTTTATTCACCGAGTCCCTCACTAGAGGGCCGGGTACGGTATATATGTGTCACGACCCGACTCGGGGCCGCGACGAGCACCCGGTGCTAACCCACCCGAGCACCCTCTTAGCTTACTCTTATACTTACATCTAGGTGAGCCACATAATTATACATGCATTTCCATTGATTCGTCAACTAGTCCCATATGGACAACCACACCTTTATATCATCATAGGCATTTATGCTACATCAATATACATGGGCCAACGTGGCCGACAAAATGATATACAAAACATAGGCCGACAAGGCCAAACACATCTACCCACACACACACACGTCTACGAGCCTCTAAGAGTATAACATATCACATTAGCGGGACAGGACCCCGCTATGCCCATAATTATATACACAAAAGAATGAGTACCCAAAAGATATGGCTCCGAAGGAAATAGAACTCTCTATGAAATCTCCGAATAGGCAGCTAAGGATGAAATCTGTCTCCCTGCGCACCTGCGGGCATGACGCAGCGTCCACAAATAAAAGGACGTCAGTACAAAGAATGTACTGAGTATGTAAAGCATGATCAACATCAATATAGAAGCATAATAGATATCATATGAAGATAGCATAGGAGGGGAGACAGTAATATCATCATCATGTCGCTTACTTGCATACATCGTCGTTCGTATCCCATAGTAATACTCGTACCATACTTGTGCTCATATTCGTATACATGTCGCTATCCGTAATCCTATACATAGTCTTTTCACATTCATATTCATATTATATACATAGTCATTTCATATACACAGCATTTACATAGCATACCCGACCTCATGGGATCGGTGTCTTATACATACTTGGCCAACCAAGGCTCAAGGTCATACGTACCTGGCCCTACCAAGGCATCAGGGTTATCCGTACCCTCTTCAGAGGTGTGCGCGCGTTTCGTAATCGTATACATACTTTATACATAGTCATATACATATAGTCTTACCCGGCATCATAAGCTCAGGGTCTTATTATAGCCCTTCATAGGCACACATACACATATATCGTAGCTCGTAAGCATCTCTAGTCTCATTTTACTCTCATCATCATTTCTATCCTCATCATTATCGTTACATTTACATTATAGACTTACTCGTCATACGAGGAACGTAGTATAAGCATAGTACATATCAAGGGTCGTGAGCTTATGAGCTCGGAATGTCAACCATGTGAAGACAACATACTCATATAGAGGAATTTAGGAATTTGGCCAAGAACCATGCCTTATGAAAGAAGGGTTAGCCTTACATACCTTTCCGTCGAACTATTCTATGCTTGCACGTTCCTTTCCAATGCTAGCGTTTATACCTTCATTAATATCATAACAATGGCCATTAGTCATTCACATTATCCACATTATCTAGAATTCCTCAATTTGCCTCTAATTCACCCACATTCATGATTATAACACCCATCTTCGTCCATTCGTCTAAAGTGTTTAGTTCATGATCTTAATACTATTTATAACACATTCATATCACAACACAACAACATTCATAACTCAATTCAAACTATTTCTCAAAATGTCACTATTCATCATTCATGACCTAGTTGACCACATTTTCTACAATCCATGTATTTTAATTCTCCAATACCTCAAACATCTTGTAAAAATCATGAATCTTACCTTAGAATTTGTAGGAACAAGCTTTGGTTGATAATACTCTTCTTTGAGCAAAACCCTAGTTTTTCTCCATTTGGATTTCTTGACTTGGATGATCCTTGATGATTCCCTTATCCTTGATTTACTTGTGTTAATGTAATGGATGACTTATAATCCATTAAAACTCATAAAATAAATGTAGAGGGAAGTCCTAGAGAGAAGTGGTGTAATGTTGTAAATGAAATAAGACAAGTCTTGATCCTCATATTTAATGAATTGAAAAATCTGTGTTGGGTGAACAGTGGTCGTCCATGGAGGTTTACGGTCCGTATTTCAGTTTACGGACCGTCCCTCGTGGTCGTTTTTAAGCTTAAGCAGAACCAGAAACTTTGGCCTGCATGCATGGTGATTTACGACCATGGTTTACGGGCCGTAAATCACTTTACGGTCCGTCCACCAGGTCGTATTTTAGCCATTTCCTCAGCTGGCAGAAAGTTGAAGTTGGACATGCCAGTTTACGACGTCATCTTTACGGACCGTATTGCACTTTACGGTCCGTATTTTGCACTATACGACCACTGGGCAGTTTTGCCAACTTTCAATCTTTCTCATTTCTTGACTTTTCATTCTAATCATCCACATCCCTTTACATACATTTCCCATGAAACATTATACATTCGCACTCCTCGCACACATCATTAGTTCATTTACTTGCATACCAACGGGAAATTTTCCTAGGTGTAACAATATTTATATGATATATGATATTGACAAGCATGATTATGTTTCAAAGGCAAGTGTTTTGGTATTCTAAACATTGTACTTGTTTCCTGTACTCCTTATTTCATATATGCTCCTTTTACTGTATTTCCCGCTTTACATGCTCAATACATATTCCGTACTGACCCCCTTTCCTCGGGGGCTGCGTTTCATGCCCGCAGGTACATATACTCGCTTTGGTGAGCCGCCAGCTTAGGACTTCCCTTCTGCTATCTTGGAGGGCTTCGTTGTTCCGGAGCCCAGATTTGGTATAGATCCTTTTTTATCTAAATATATATATATGTTGTCTAAGGGTACGACGGGGCCCTGTCCCGTTATATTTCACTGTTGAAACTGTTAGAGGTCTGTAGACATGTATGTGAGTTGTATTTAGAGGGGATCAGTTGTGTGTATGATCAGTACGCGTGTTCTATCGTTGTAGCAGCCTTGCCGGCTTGCATATGTTCTCATGTTGTGGTAGCAGCCTTGTCGGCTTACTTGTGTTATTGTTGCGTAGTGGCAGCCTTGTCGGATGGCGTATATATATAGGTTGGACGTTCTGTCATGTTATGACAGCCTTGTCGGCGTACGTACTGCGTTATATGTTCATAGTTGTGACTCTTCAGGAGACAGGTTGCGGCACATATTTATACTTTTATGTGATAGCTCCGAGACTATGCTTTGGCCTTCATAAGTTCCATGTTATGTTTGTGTTGATTGATCATATAGCTAACAGGTGTGTATACGGGTGTCCAGCTCGGGCACCAGTCACGGCCTACGGGGTTGGGTCGTGACAATATATATATATATATATATATATATATATATATGCATAATGGATACAATTTGGCCAGTCAAAGCTTGACCGATGGTTGTAAGTGAAAACATATAGCTTACTACATACAAGCCCGACAGACCTTTAGCAGCGTTACAAGACAAGAGATGAAAAAAAGAGACTTCATGGGATTTAAAATTTACTAAGGATGACTACGTGACAAGGGTCCATTGCTATTGTTACAAAAAGAGAATAATAACCAAGGAAAGGAAAAGGTAGAATAATATGATAATTGGAAACAAGATAAGAAGAATCAGTAAGTTACAAAGGAATGATGAACAGCGAGTATTGGATACACGGAAAGTATGTGACTAGAATAAAAAGGATATATTGTGAATAGATGAAGAAATGTTCTAGTAATAAAGTAACAACAAAACGTTTGCCCATTATGATGACTTCGATAAGAGAAATATGGAAGAAATACGCCCCTTATGAGTACTTTGATGATAAGTAAGGATTTTAATGGATATTTTAAGGTAATTGGGATTGTTATAGTATCGTAAGGATGTGTGATAAGTGGTTATTTCAATCGAGACTCGAGATGATACGATTGCTTATCGAGTACCTTACTCTGCAGATGTCAGCTAAGGATAACTCTACACCTATTCTAAGTTCATTTGATGGTTCCGTTGGACTTTTAAGAGATACCTAAGAGGACAGTGCTTCGTCACATTAATAGCACATCTAAATAGAGAGAATTATACTCCTACGGTATTGTGAGCTGATTGAGGGAAATTGCGGAATAACTCTATTACACCTTGGAAAAAATTCCCCGTTAATGTACAGTATATAGGCTAGCGAGGAACATGAGGTATACGGTGATTTTGATAAGTAAGAAATAGTATTTGGTGGTCTTAATCGAGATCCAAAGCCATTTGACTAAAAGGAAGAAGTTTGGCAAGGAAAGCAAAGGATATGTTAGGTGTCGGGTAGGAACTATGGACGACGAATTAATGATGGCATAACGATATCTTAGATAAGGGTGATAACGTCCCTTATATTGGTATTGAAGAGTAAAACAAGTGTCAAGAAGGTTCCATAAGGATCGGAGATCAAGCGAGTCGACAAGAACGAAAACGGAACCATTGGGCACTATACGGCCCAACATACGGACCGTATAAATTATACTGGCCGTATGTTAGGCCGTATAATTAGCCAATAGGGACACCATTCTCTGGACCAAACATACGGACACACATATGGTCCGTATAAAATGTACGGACCGTATGTTGGTCCGTATAAGTTGGTCGGGACAGCTTTCATGATTTAATATAAGGGACCCTTTCTCATTTAATTTTCACTCCACAAGTCAAGAAACCTATAGAACACTCTCTAACATTCTTACACAATAAAATCAAAGGAAATCCATGATCAACTACTTCAATCCATGAAAACAAGTGTATGAAACCTAGTGAAAGTCATCCAAGCTAAGAAATCCAAAGAGAAGTGAAATAGGGTTTTGGTGCTAGAAGAGTATTTCCATTCAAGGCTTGTTCATCCATCATCTAAGGTAAGTTTCATGACCATACAATGTTGTTTAAGGTATTGGAAGGCTAAGACAATTGAATTGTAGAAAGACATAGAAAATGGGCCATAAATGAATGAATAGTGTCATTGTTGAATAGTGGTTGGGATGAATCATGAACGTTGGTATGTTGTGATTTTGAATATGTTATAAATGACCTATAGAACATGGAATGAGTATTATATATGAGAAAACGTGATAATGAGCTATAACCATAATTGTGGAGAAATTGAAGAGAAATGGTGAATTTTGGTAAATGTAGATAAACGATGATTGTTGTTTGCAATATTGTGAATGTTGATATGAATGTGTGGGAGTTGATATAAAATATGTGAAAAGTAGTAGAAACAAAGGAAATGTTGCCAATTTTCCCTAGAAACAGTAACACGTTCTTATAGTGGATTAACTAACGTTAATGCGAATTCTCTCTTAAAGGTAAAAACGTGGGCATCGAAGGAGAACGAGCAAGCGATAGATTAGTTAAACGTAAAAGGTATGTGAGGCTAGTCCTTTCTTTCTATGGCATGAATCCGATGGTATGATTCTCCTTTCTCTCCATGGGTTCTCTATATATCCCGGAAAGTCAAGAGTCTATGATCATGAATAACTATATGAGATAAGAGATATGTTATGAGTCCAATGATGCTGATGATAAGCTTGAGTCTAAAGATTCTACAGTTCATGATATGAGGTTCCTATAGCGCTAATGATGTCGTATGTTGTATACACTCACCTCATACATTATTCCCTTCAAGGTGAGGCAGAATACCATTAAGTCAATTATGTCATGTATTGTATACACTCACCTTTTGTATTGTCCCTTCAAGGTGAGGCAGAGTACCATAAATTCGATGGTGTTATGCATTGTAAACACTCACCCTATATACTACTTCCTTCTAGGTGAGGCAGGTTACTTATTATTACACTGTACCTACATGGACGGGCAGCTTATACTTATACATTTATACATATATGATATGATGATGAGTATGAGTATGAGTAAGACAGCATGATTTATTTCTTTTATGATTCACAGTCAGTTACCGATTGCTCCTCATTTGATGCCTCCTCATTTCATTGATGTTTCATTATTGTTTATGCCTCTGATACTCAGTACAATGTTCGTACTGATGTCCGTTTCCTTTGGAAACTGTGTTCATGCCCACAAGTAGATAGGGAGGTGAGTTTGATCCAGACTCGTAGGAGCCAGTAGCTGATTAGAAAGCAGTCCATTGTTCCGGAGGTGCTTATGATTATTCTTTTGTGTATATTCACGTATATGTATTTTGGGCCTGACGGGGTCTTGTCCCGTCCTTATGTCTAACACTCCAGTAGAGGCTCGTAGATGCGCAGTGTGGGTTGTATGCTATCACGAGATTGCTACTATGTATATATATTATTTTGATGGCCGAAAGGCTTATGTATATAAAAGTATTTATGTTTTCAAAAGAAATATGACTTTCTCACGATTTGAGTTTAAATTTGATAAAAGAGCGTTAAATGAGTATGATGAGTAGCAGAACGAGCGGTGCTCGGTGGTTAGCCCCGGGTACCCGTCGCGGCCCTAGTCGGGTCGTGACAAAAGTGGTATCAGAGAAGTTCAGTCATAGGAAGTGTCTACGAGCCGTGTCTAGTAGAGTCTTGTTTATGGTGTGTTGCGCGCCACACTAATAAACAAGAGGCTACAGGGCATTTACGAAAAAAGGACCATTCTTCTTCTTATTATATCATGCCATAGAGCCATATTATAATATTTTCTCCTCCTTAATTGCACGTTATGATTTTAGCAATGCCGGTAAGGAGAAAAGCCACCGCCGGCCAGAAGGGCAGGGATACGACAGAAAGGCGGATGGAAAGGGAGCCACCAACGAATGTAGAAGAAGGTGAATCTCATAACGAGGCTCCATCCAATACCTCTCACACTCCGCCTATTCTAGAAGAACAAGGGGGGGCTTCAGCTCCAGCTCCTATGCCTCCAATTCCTCCACCGGTTGCTTCGGGTCAACAAGTGGCCGAGGCCATTCATTTATTGACACAATTGGTTGCCGCACAGGCACAACAGCAAAATGTGAGTTCAAGTGATCGGGCAGCTAGTACCAGAGCCCGTGATTTTATAAGTCTAAATCCTCCGGTGTTTTTCGGGTCAAAGCTGGACGAAGACCCGCAAGGTTTCATTGATGAGATGTTTAGAACATTGAAGATTATCCATGCCTCTGAAACTGAATCCGTGGAGTTGGCATCTTATAGACTCCGAGATGTGGCGGTAATGTGGTATAATAATTGGATAGCATCGAGAAAAGAGAATGCGCCTCCTCCCGTGTGGCAAGAATTCGTAGATGCTTTCATTCGCCATTATTTTCCACCCGAGGTCCACCGAGCTAGAGCGGATAGGTTCTTGAATCTAAAGCAAGGAAGAATGAGTGCTCGAGAATAAAGCCTGCAATTTAATTCTTTGGCTAGATATGCCCCGACTATGGTGGTCGATATGGGAGATAGAGTGCATCGTTTTGTGAGTGTCTTGGGGCCACATTTGTTCAAGGATTGTTTAAAGGCTTCGTTGCAAGATGGGATGGATATTTCCCGAATACAAACCCATGCCCAAAATTTAGGACAACGATATCCGCAAAGGGGTGATCGCGACATTGATAGAAGGCAAAGCAAGAGGGCCAGATCTATGGGGACAGGCAGTGAATATAGAGGGGGATCAAGGCAGACTTATTTTAGACACTCCGGGCAGTCAGTGACTAGTGCACCTCCTCGATTTACGGGGAGGAGATTTGATCGCTCCTTTCGTTCAGGACAAGGTCAGAGTTCGAGGGCTCCAGATTCTCAGTTTGGGGGAAATCATAGCTATAGGAGACCCACAGTACCGCAGTGCAGCCAGTGTAGTAGATTACATTCCATACGGTGTCGCTAGGGTTAGGATACTTGCTATGCTTGCGGTCAGGTTAAGCACATGATGCGAGACTGCCCGTCGATGAGTGGTAGAGTTGGGATTCATCCCACAGGATCAGCGGCCGGTTCTTCTTCAGTGTTCTCGGTAGGGCAGACTTCTCAAATTCTAGCAGGCCGAGGTAGAGGCCGAGGGGGAGCATCTACTTCAGGTGCCACTCAGCCCCACATTTATGCATTAGCCGGACGACAGCATCTTGAGTCCTTCCCAGACGTGGCTACAGGTACATTATGCGTATTTTCCCATGATGTATATGCCTTGATAGATCCGGGTACTACCCTATCTTATATTACTCCATATGTTGCTAGTCGAATTGGGGTGAAACCTGAGCCAATTAAACCTTTCGAGGTATCTACTCCGATTGGTGATTCCGTGATAGCTAGACAAGTGTATAAAAATTGTGTAATTGTGATATGCGATCGCTAGACCAAAGCTGATTTAATTGAGCTGGAAATGCTGGATTTCGATGTGATTATAGGTATGGATTGGTTGGCCTCATGTTATGCTAGTGTTGATCGCCAAATGAAAATAATTCGATTTCAATTTCCGGGAGAGCCCATGCTTGAATGGAGGGGTAAAATAGCATCTCAAAAGGGTAGGTTTATTTCCTACCTTAAGGCGAGAAAGATGATAGCTAAGGGCTATATTTATCATCTAGTTCGAGTTCATGATATCGAAGCAAAGTCGCCAACTTTCCAATCCGTTCCGGTAGTGAGTGAATTTTTGGATGTATTTCCTGATGAACTCCCAGACCTTCCTCCAGAGTGAGAGATTGATTTCGCCATTGATGTGTTGCCGGACACCAATCCTATTTCTATCCCTCCTTACCGAATGGCTCCGGCAGAATTGAAATAGCTAAAGCCATAGTTGAAAGACTTGCTTGAGAAGGGATTTATTAGACCCAGTTCATCACCGTGGGGAGCGCCAGTCTTGTTCGTGAGAAAGAAAGACAGATCTCTACGAATGTGCATCGATTACAGACAACTGAACAAGGTGACGATAAAGTACAAATATCCTCTTCCAAGGATTGATGATTTATTTGATCAACTACAGGGGGCTAAGTGGTTCTCAAAAATAGACTTGAGGTCGGCTTATCATCAAGTGAGAGTGAAAGAAGAAGATATTTCCAAAATAGCTTTCAGAACAAGATATGGTCACTACGAATTCCGGGTAATGTCATTTGGGTTAACTAATGCCCCGACAGTGTTTATGAATTTGATGAATAATGTATTCAGGCCCCTCTTGGATCTATTCGAAATAGTATTCATTGATGATATGTTGATGTACTCTCGCACGGAATTAGAACATGCAGATCATTTACGTACCGTTCTTGGAATTCTTCGAGCCCAAGAATTATATGCAAAAATTTTCAAAGTGCGAGTTTTGGCTGAATTCTGTAACATTTCTGGGCCATGTTATTTCAGACGATGGCATTCGAGTCGACACTCAAAAAATTGAAGCTGTGAAGACATGGCCAAGGCCTACGAAGCCTATAGAAGTTCATAGTTTTCTTGGAGTGGCAGGGTACTATAGAAGATTCGTAGAAGGGTTTTCCTCTATTTCAGCCCCATAGACGAAATTAACCCACAAGTCAGTTAAATTTCAATGGAATAATGCTTGTGAATGCAGTTTCCAAGAGTTGAAGGACAGGTTAACTTCAGCTCCAGTCTTGATACACCCAGAAGGGCCAGATGGTTATGTCGTGTATTGTGATGCTTCTGGTGTTGGGTTAGGGTGTGTATTGATGCAACATAGTAGAGTTATTGCTTATGCTTCGAGACAGCTACGGAAACATGAAAAGAACTACCCAACTCATGATCTCGAATTGGCTACAGTTATTCATGCATTAAAAATATGGAGACATTACCTGTATGGTGTGTGTGTTGATATCTATACAGATCACAAGAGTCTCCAATACATATTCAAACAAAAGGAGTTAAATCTATGGCAGAGGCGATGGTTAGAGTTATTGAAAGATTATGATGTCAATATGTTATACCACCCCGGAAAAGCAAATGTAGTAGTGGATGCGCTTAGCCGCCGATCAATGGGCAGTCCAAGTGAAGTTCCTCCGGAAAAGAAAGAGCTGATTCATGACCTCCATCAATTAGCTAATCTTGGAGTACGTGTAATTGATTTGGGTATGGCAGGGGTTGGCATTTATGATCCCACAGTCTCATCTCTGAATGTAGAAGTGAAAGAGTGTCAATATGAAGATCCTCAGTTGAGCCATTACAGAGACATATCTCATGAAAACGAGAAGTCTCCATTTGAAGTTTCTATGGATGGAATCCTCAGATACCGAGGCAGGCTGTGTGTGTCGAATGTGGCAGAATTGTGCCGACGAATTCTAGAAGAAGCCCATTATTCTCGGTATTCTATTCACGCAGGTGCAACCAAGATGTATCACGATCTCAAATTGATATATTGGTGGGATGGCATGAAGAGAGACGTAGCGGAATTTGTAGCCCAATGTCCAAATTGCCAACAAGTAAAGATCGAACATCAAAAGCCAGGAGGCATATTGCAAGCAATGGAAATCCCTACTTGGAAATGGGAGGTGATCAATATCGATTTTATCGTAGGATTACCCCGTTCCCGAGGTAAGTAGGATTCCATATGGGTGATTGTGGACAGACTCACGAAAGCAACTCATTTTCTTCCAGTCAGAACCACATACTCAGCAGAAGACTACGCAAGGCTATATCTCAAAGAAATCGTGCGACTTCATGGTATTCCACTATCCATTATCACAGATAGAGGAGCACAGTTTACAGCCAAGTTCTGGATGTCCTTTCAAGAAGGTCTAGGTACCCAAGTGAAACTTAGCACGACATTTCATCCACAGACTGATGGACAAGCCGAAGGTACTATTCAGACTTTGGAAGATATGCTACGGGCTTGTGTACTAGATTTTGGTGGTAGTTGGGATGATCACTTACCCCTTATTGAATTTGGATACAACAATAGCTACCATTCCAGTATTCAAATGGCTTCATATGAAGCTTTATATGGAGGGAAATGCAAATCCCAAATCGGATGGTTTGAAATAAGAGAGGTACAACTAATAGGCCCTAAATTGATTCAGCAAGTGGTAGAAAAAGTCAAGGTGATCCGAGACCGATTATTGACTGCCCAAAGTCGCCAACATTCTTTTACGGACAATCGCCGACGAGACTTGAAATTTCAGGTTGATGATTGGGTATTTTTTAAAGTGTCGCCAATGTAAGGGGTGATGAGATTTGGCAAGAAAGGGAAGTTAAGTCCTAGATACATCGGACCCTATAAAATTATCCGCAAGGTGGGTCATGTAGCCTATGAGTTGGACTTTCCTTCGGAGCTTGAATCAGTCAATCCAGTCATCCATGTTTCGATGCTTCGCAAGTGTTGGAGATCCCATGAGGATTATTCCGATTGATGATGCCCAAGTGACAAAAAAGGTAGTATATGAAGAAGTGCCCATTGCCATTCTAGACAGGCAAGTACAGCGAGTTCGAAATAAGGAAGTAGCCGTAGTCAAGGTCTTGTGGCGAAACAACAACCGGGAAGAAATGACTTGGGAAGCGGAAGAGAAAATGAAATCCACGTACCCGCATTTATTCCAACCCCCAGAGGAGAATCGAGGTGAACCCCCAACATTATGAGGTATGTACGCTTACTTTTTATGCTTTTGGTCGTGTGTGGCCATAGATATTTTGTTATTATGTTGTGGCACTGTGAGGTAGTTATATTATGGGTTGTTGTGACAGGATGGTAGTGCTATATTACAGGGAAAACTCTGGCAAAATTTTCGCAGAATTCCCGAGTGTTTAACATCCGAGGACGAATGTTCCAAAAAGGGGGAAGAATGTTACACCTTGGAAAAACATTCACCGTTAATGTACAGTAAATAGGCTAGCGAGGAACACGAGGTATACGATGATTTGGATAAGTAAGAAATAGTATTTGATGGTCTTAATCGAGATCCAAAGCCATTTGACTAAAAGGAAGAAGTTTGGCAAAGAAAGTAAAGGATATGTTAGGTGTCGGGTAAGAACTATGGACGACGAATTACTGATGGCATAACAATGTCTTAGAGAAGGGCGATAATGTCCCTTAGATTGGTATTGAGGAGTTAAACAAGTGTCAAGAAGGTTCCATAAGGATCGGAGATCAAACGAGTCGACGAGAACGAAAACGGAACCACTAGGCACTATACGGCCCAACATACGGACCGTATAAATTATACTGGCCGTATAAGTATCCAAGAGGGACACCATTCTCTGGAACAAACATACGGACACACATACGGTCCGTATAAATGTACGGACCAACATACGGTCCGTATAAGTTGGTCGGGACAACTTTCATGATTTAAAATAAGGGACCCTTTCTCATTTCATTTCATTTCATTTTCACTCCACAAGTCAAGAAACCTTTGGAACACTCTCTAAAATTCATCCACCAGAAAATAAAAGGAAATCCATGATCAACTACTTCAATCCATGAAAACAAGTGTATGAAACCTAGTGAAAGTCATCCAAGCCAAGAAATCCGAAGAGAAGTGAAATAGGGTTTTGGCGCTACAAGAGTATTTCCATTCAAGGCTTGTTCATTCATCATCTAAGGTAAGTTTCATGACCATACCATGTTGTTTAAGGTATTGAAAGGCTAAGACACTTGAATTGTAGAAAGACATAGAAAATGGGTCATAAATGAATAAATAGTGTCATTGTTGAATAGTGGTTGGGATGAATCATGAACGTTGGTATGTTGTCATGGTGAATATGTTATAAATGACCTATAGAACATGGAATGAGTATTATATATGAGAAAACGCGATAATGAGATATAACCATAATTGTTGAGAAATTGAAGAGAAATGGGGAATTGTGGTAAATGTAGATAAACGATGATTGTTGTTTACAATATTGTGAATGTTGATATGAATGTGTGGGAGTTGATATAGAATATGGGAAAAGTAGTAGAAACAAATAAAATTCTTCCCAATTTTCCCTAGAAACAGTAACACGTTCTTATAGTCAATTAACTAACGTTAATGTGAATTCTCTCTTAAAGGTAAAAACGTGGGCATCTAAGGAGAACGAGCAAGCGATAGATTAGTTAAACGTAAAAGGTATGTGAGGCTATTCCTTTCTTTCTATGGCATGAATCCGATGGTATGATTCTGTTATATCCCGTATTTTTGCACACTCGGATATTTTGAGGCAACTGCGACAAGTTAAGGGCAAGGCCATATTTTGATCTTGTTTACTACATAAGTTGGTTATAAAAATTTTGATGTGGAAATGTTGAGAAAGGCTAAGGGCAAAATTGGAAACTTGAAAAATAGTGTCACGAACTACAAAAAAAATTAGTCATGAACTAATTGGGCTTGAAAAAAAAAAGGGAAGAGAAAAGAAAAAAAAAATAGTGGGCTTAGACCAAGGGCCAAGGGTGGCCGGCCCCTTAATGGGCCAAAGCCCATGTGGGGGTTTAATTTATGTAATTAAAAGATGACTAAGTCATCTTCAACTCATAGAAAAATCAAGAAGCTTGAAGAAAACAAAAGACCACCCCATTTTCGGCCAAGAGAGGGAGAAAAAGAAGATCACAAATCTTGATCAAAAAAATTGATTCTTCTAATATTCTTACAAATTCAAAGACCCTCTTCAACGTGGTATAATTGTTGAAACAAGAAAACCACTCTTTGTCGCAAAATCACAACCCTAGTTAAGTTGGGAAGTTGAGAAAAAGGGTAAGATTTAATCCTCTTTTATATGTTATAAATGGTTCATATATGTTGTAGTATGTAGAAAAGAATGAAAATCATGAAAATAGGGGTGTATGTGTGGTGGCCGTGTGCATGTGTGTGTGTAGAAGCAATGAACCAATTATTTCATCTAGCAATTTGGTTGTTGTTGACATGTATTCTATGATGGAAATGAGAGTTTGATGATTTAAATGGATGTTGGAATTGTTACGGGCTGATTTGGAGGCCAATGTAATTCTAATATCGTCTTTTTTTTGGGGGGAATAACATTGTTAACGTGTGAATTGTTAGCGTAGTTCATGAATGTGGAAGATAAAAATGTGTTGTGATTATCCTTGTTGAAAATTGGATGTTTCGGGTGGAGTATGGTAGGTTGGTAGAATTATTTGAATATTGTGTAGACTGTTTGGAATGTTCTTGAATTGTGTTTGAATGATCTAAGATTAGTAATGGATATGTGAGCGTTGATATTGGCATGAATATACGTAGTTGAATTGAATGTTGATGAACAATGTGGAGAAGAAGGTTACTAATGTTATAATGCGTTCTAAATTGACTGTGATGTTATTAGTATGGTTGTTGGTATTCTTTTTGATGTTTGGCTGAGTTAAAATCTCGGGGATGTTGAATTTATAGGGGAGATGCTGCCCAAATTTTTGTAGACAAATGTTAACTTAAGATTAAACTCCTAAGTGCCTATAGCTAATGTTGGTATCTATGGACATATTGTAGATCTTGGAAAATCCGGAACTTGAGTTTGGAGTAGCTTAAGGAGTGAACGAGGTATGTAAAGCCTACCCTTCTTTCTTTTGGTGTGTCCTAGTCATAATAGGCTATGATACGAGTCTTGGGGAGAACTCCATTCTTAGAAATCCGAGCATAGTTATGACCCTTATTCAGTTCAATGTAATTGAATTATGAACTTTATGCTTTGATGAAAAATAGCTTAAACACTTTTTACTTCTAAAAGAGTCTAATGCCATAAAACGTCCGTAACTTGTACAAATAGAATCGGATTACCTTGAAACGTTCGTAGACGACTCCATAAGGCCTAATGTCCATAATTCACGTACGCCACCTCGACTTGAGCCAAGGTGGGCCCATAATTCCCGAGACCGTTTCATATTGCCCTATTTGGCTTGTTTTCGAGCGATATCCGAGGGAAAACTTTGACTATCGTTCCGACTATTAAAAGAAAGTGTTTCACCTATTCCATTGAGTCCTATGGCATGTTCCGATATGTACAAACAAACCCATAATTTTTGTTTTGACACAATCCACCGTGACATCCGAAAGGTATGTACTATGACTATCGTCCGATTTCCTTCTAAATGAGCTATCGTTTGGATTGTTCTTTCGAGTCATCGTAAACAATTTATATTTCATATTGCATTTAGTTTCTCACTACTCTACTCGTGGATGCCTCAATACTTCCTTCATGGAGCCCGGGCCAGGATATGTTATCACGCGTAATCCACTGCATTGTTCGTCGTGCCTCGATGTGAGGGGGCAGGTATGACATGTACATGGGTTCTGGAATATGATGTGCCATGTACATATATTCTGATATTTAATGATATGGTGTGATATGGCCATCTGATATATTATGATTTGTTACAGAGTTATCCCCACTCTGGAGTATGATGTGTTGTGGCGCAAGTGACGGGGTGGCGACCACGTTCTGTTCACCGAGTCCCATAATGCGGCCGGATATGGGAAATGTCTTTGCATACATTATTTATGTTTTGTAAATATGCATTTTGATATTCTGGACATTGCACTCATTTTCTGTACTTTCTGTTCCGGTTATGATTCTGTTTACTGTACTCCATGCTTTACATATTCCGTACTGACCCCCTTTTTTCGGGGGCTGCGTTTCATGCCCGCAGTTACAAACGCTCGTTTTGCTGATCCGCCCGCTTAGGACGTCTGCTCAGCTGTCTTGGAGTGCTCCCTTGTCCGGAGCCCATATTTTGGTACAGACTTTTCTATTGTACATGTATATGTTATTCAGGGGTATGACGGGGCCCTGTCCCGTCTTATGATTCTGTTGTTATTCGTAGAAGTCTGTAAACATACATGTGGGTTGTGTATATGTTATGGGTTGATATATTCTGTGACAGCCTTATCGGCTTCCACGCGCTATATTTGTTTATCTGCGATAGTTAACAACGCCGTTCGGCTTCTATATCTGTATACTTCGTTTATATGTTGGTTTGGGTTATTGGGTACGTACGGGTGTCCAGCTCGGACACTAGTCGTGGCCTACGGGGTTGGGTCGTGACAAAAGTGGTATCAGAGCGGTTCGTCCTCGGAGTGTCTACAGACCGTGTCTAGTAGAGTCTTGTTTATCGGTGTGTTGTACACCACATCTATAAACAGGAGGCTACATGACATTTAGGATGCTACCCTTCCTTCTTATCTTAGATCGTGCGATAGAGCTGTATTATCAGGATGACTTCTCCCTAACGAATTGTTATGTTTTTAGCCATGCCTCCTAAAAAGGCGACAGCTGCCCAGAAGGGCAAGTCAGTGGCAGCGGGAGAGACTAGCCAGGCCCAGAGGATTACCAGGGCCCATGCCCAGATTATGCCTCAGTCAGAGGGCTCCGCTACACCGCCACTACCAGAGGGGATTGGAGCAGCAGCAGCTGCAAATCAGGGGGCATCTCCACCGCCAGCTCTCGGGGTTCCAGTACCCGAGCCTCCAGCTCCACAGCCAGGGGCGGAGGATAGGGCCATGAGAGATGCGGTCCAGTTGTTGACCAGATTGGTGGCAGGGCAGGTTCATAGGCACGGATTTGGAGGTGATCGTGCAGACAAACATGATAGTTCGAGGGCCCGTGAGTTCTTGACTTGTAATCCTCCAGGGTTCTTCAGGACAAAGCCCGAGGAGGATCCCTAGGAGTTTATCAGATAGATGCAGCGTACGTTACGGTTGATTAAGGCTTCTGCGACCGAGTCTGTCGAGTTGGCTTCATATCGGTTGCACGATGTAGCTGCTAATTGGTATGAGTCCTGTTAGTTGTCCAAAGGCGACGATGCTCCCCCAACAGTGTGGGACGGGTTTACTGAGGCCTTTCTTAGCCACTTTCTGCCTCCGGAGCTGCGGCGAGCTAGGGCCGACAGATTTTTACTGTTGAGACAGAGGGGCAGGAGCATCCGAGAGTATAGCCTAGAGTTTGACTCATTGGCCAGATATGTACCCGCTATGGTAGAAGATATGACTGACAGGATGCACCGGTATATAATTGGGCTAGACCGTTATTTGGTTTATAGTTGTCTGGTGATGGTTGCTCAGCCCGGGATGGATATTGCCCGTATACAGGCGCACGCCCAGGGTATGGAGGACCGACATAAGAGGTGTCAGCGCGACAGAGATCAGGACCGGAGCCAGCCCAAGATGGCCAGATCGGCTGGGTATTTTGAGGAGTTTCGGAGTAGACCGTCTCAGCAGCAGGGTAGCAGACATCCTTCCCAGCCGGCACGGAGCACACCTCCACAGTTCCCAGGCAGGAGACTTGATATCCTAGGGTATTCAGGAGCAGGCCAGAGCTCCAGGGCTTCGGGTTCGCGGATGGACAGGAGTTCCGGTCAGACGAGGCCACCCAGGCCTCAGTGTTCTTATTGTGGGAGGCACCACCCTGGAGAATGCTATCGTGCTACAGGTGCTTGTTTTTCTTGCGGCCGTCAAGGCCATACTGTGAGAGAGTGTCCATACAGGGGCAGTCCAAGTGGTACGGCCCAGCCTACTGGGTCAGCTGCTGGTTCTTCATCTTCGTCCGTAGCTATGCGCCCCATGGGGCAGGGTACACCGACACCAGCAGGCTGCGGTAGGGGCCGTGGTAGAGCTTCCAGTTCTAGCGGTCCTTCGAACCGCATATATGCTTTGGCCAGCCGCCAGGATCAGGAGGTGTCGCCAAATGTAGTTACAAGTACATTATTGGTTTTCTCCCGATCTGTATATGCATTGATAGACCCAGGTTCTACTTTATCATATATTTCTCCCCTGGTCGCTAGTAAAATTGGGATAACATCTGGACCGATAGAACCGTTCGAGGTAGCTACACCGGTAGGGGAGTTTGTCGTAGCGAGGCAAGTATATAGAGATTGCTCGGTAATTATATGTGGCCATTGCACTAAGGCAGATCTGGTAGAGTTAGATATGATTGAATTTGATGTTATTATGGGCATGGATTGGCTAGCTTCCTGTTATGCTAATGTTGATAGAGTGGGTAGGTAATACAGCATCGCCGAAAGATAAGTTTATTTCATACCTTAAGGCGACGAAGATGATCAGAAAGGGGTATATTTATCATCTGGTTCGGGTACAAGACTTGAAAGCAGAAGCACCGACTCTTCAGTCAGTTCCGGTGGTTAATGAATTTCCAGATGTATTCCCAGATGAGCTTCCAGGTCTTCCTCCGGAGCGAGAGATAGAGTTCACTATCGATGTGTTGCCAGATACTCAGCCTATATCTATTCCCCCGTACAGAATGGCACCTGTAGAATTAAAAGAATTGAAAGAGCAACTGAGGGACTTATTAGAAAAAGGCTTCATCAGACCTAGCACCTCGCCTTGGAGAGCCCCGGTATTATTTGTATGAAAGAAAGATGGGTCACTGCGGATGTGCATTGATTATAGACAGCTAAATAAGGTAACCATAAAGAATAAATACCCCCTCCCCAGGATTGATGATTTGTTTGATCAGTTGCAGGGCGCTAAGTGTTTTTCGAAGATAGACCTGCGGTCAGGCTACCACCAGGTGCGGGTAAGGGAGGTTGATATTCCAAAGACAGCATTCCGAACCTGATATGGGCATTATGAATTCAGTGTGATGTCTTTTGGGCTGACTAATGCTCCAACGGTATTCATGGATCTGATGAATCGAGTATTCAGGCCGTTTTTGGATATGTTCGTGATTGTATTTATTGACGATATTCTGGTTTACTCACGGTCAGAGGAGGAACACGCAGATCATCTGAGGGCGGTACTTGGGGTACTTCGACAATAGAAATTATATGCCAAATTCTCTAAATGTGAATTCTGGCTGGCTTCAGTGTCATTCTTGGGACATATTATTGCAGCTGATGGCATCCGGGTGGACACACAGAAGATTGAGGCCGTAAAGAATTGGCCTAGACCTACGACGCCCACTGAGGTACGTAGTTTTCTGGGATTAGCAGGATATTACAGAAGATTTGTGTAAAAGTTTGCTTCGATTTCAGCGCCGTTAATGAGGCTAACTCAGAAGGGAGCTAAGTTCCGGTGGACTGATGCTTGTGAACGAAGCTTCCAGTTGCTGAAAGAGAAGTTGACTACAGCTCCAGTTCTGACTCTTCCGGAGGGACCAAATGGGTATATTATTTATTGTGATGCTTCCGGCGTTGGGTTAAGTTGTGTATTAATGCAGCACGGCAGAATTATAGCCTATGCTTCCCGGCAGCTCAAAAAGCATGAAAGAAATTATCCTACCCATGATCTGGAGCTAGTAGCGATAATACATGCTTTGAAGATATGGAGACACTATCTATATAGCGTCCATGTTGATATTTATACGGATCACAAGAGCCTCCAGTATATCTTTAAGCAGAAGGAGCTGAATTTGCGGCAGAGGAGGTGGCTGGAGCTACTGAAAGACTATGATGTTGACATTCTATATCATCCGGGGAAAGCCAATGTTGTAGCAGATGCACTTAGCCGCAAGTCTATGGGAAGCTTGGTAGATTTGCAACCAGAAAGGAAAGAAATAGTACGTGATATTCACCAGCTAGCTAATCTTGGAGTTCGTCTGGCTGATTCTGGAGGTACGAGGATCTCTGTCCGAGGGGTTGCTGAATCATCTATTAGGGAAGAAATAAAGCGACACCAATATGAAGACCCTGTTCTAGCACAGTACAGAGATAGATCCCTTGGAAAGGAAAACACTCCGTTCGAGTTTACACCAAACGGAATATTATTATATAGAGGCAGGTTGTGTGTACCTGATGTTGCAGGGCTACGGCAGCAGGTTATGGGCGAAGTACATTATGCCCGTTATTCTGTTCATCCGGGATCGACGAAGATGTACCATGACCTCAGATGCCTGTACTGGTGGGATGGCATGAAAAGGGACATCGCAGAGTTCGTTGCCCAATGCCCGAATTGTCAGCAGGTTAAGATTGAACATCAAAAGCCGGGTGGACTGTTACAGGAAATGGAAATTCCGACGTGGAAGTGGGAAATAATAAATATGGATTTTATTACAGGTTTACCTCGCACTCCACGGAAGTATGACTCCATATGGGTTATTGTTGATAGGCTGACAAAATTAGCCCATTTTCTTCCGGTCAGAACTACTTATTCAGCTGAGGATTATGCCAGGCTATACATTAAAGAGATAGTGAGACTTCACGGAGTTCCTGTATCTATTATCACCGACAGAGGTGCCCAGTTTACAGCTAATTTCTGGAGATCATTTCAGGAAGGATTGGGGACCCAGGTAAGTCTTAGCACAGCGTTCCATCCCCAGTCTGACGGGCAGGCCGAGCGCACTATACAGACACTAGAAGCTATGTTGCGGGCCTGTGTTATTGATTTCAGAGGTAGCTGGGATGATCATCTGCCACTGATTGACTTTGCTTATAACAACAGCTACCATTCTAGCATCCAGATGGCACCGTACGAGGCTCTGTATGGCAGGAAATGCAGGTCACCGATCGACTGGTTCGATGTTGGCGAAACTGAATTAATCGGCCCAGATATGATCCAGCAAGCAGTTGATAGGGTGAAACTCATTCGGGAATGGTTGTTAGCAGCTCAGAGTCGACAGAAATCATATGCAGTTAATCGACGTCGACATTTAGAGTTCCAGGCCGGTGATTGGGTATTTCTGAAGGTATCACCTATGAAGGGCGTTATGAGATTCGGTATGAAAAGGAAGCTCAGTCCGAGATATATCGGCCCTTACCAAATCATCCGTAAGGTAGGCAAGGTTGCCTATGAATTAGACCTACCATCTGATTTGGAAGCAGTGCATCCGGTGTTTCACGTGTCTATGCTTCGCAAATGTATTGGCGACCCTTCCAGAATATTCCCAGTAGATGATATTCGGGTGACGGGGGAACTATCTTATGAAGAGCAGCCTATAGCCATCCTGGATCGCTAGGTGAGGAGATTGCGTAATAAAGATGTAGCTTCCGTTAAGGTACTGTGGCGGAACACTAACAGGAAGGAGATGACTTGGGAAGCTGAAGAGGAGATGAAGAAGAAGTATCCTCACTTGTTTCCTATGCCCACATGTAATCTAAAATTCCTTAATTGGTTATATTGATTGATGAATATATTATATGTACTGTCCATAAAAAGAAACTCCCCCGAAATGCTTATAAGACCCTATAAGACTATTTTAACATTCGAGGACGAATGTTATAAAGGGGGGGAAAATGTTATATCCCGTATTTTTGCACACTCGGATATTTTGAGGCAACTGCGACAAGTTAAGGGCAAGGCCATATTTTGATCTTGTTTACTACCTAAGTTGGTTATAAAATTTTTGATGTGGAAATGTTGAGAAAGGCTAAGGGAAAAATTGGAAACTTGAAAAATAGTGTCACGAACTACAAAAAAAAAATTAGTCATGAACTAATTGGGCTTGAAAAAAAAAAGGGAAGAGAAAAGAAAAAAAAATAGTGGGCTTAGACCAAGGGCCAAGGGTGGTCGCCCCTTAATGGGACAAAGCCCATGTGGGGGTTTAATTTATGGAATTAAAAGATGACTAAGTCATCTTCAACTCATAGAAAAATCAAGAAGCTTGAAGAAAACAAAAGACCACCCCATTTTCGGCCAAGAGAGGGAGAAAAAGAAGATCACAAATCTTGATCAAAAAAATTGATTCTTCTAATATTCCTACTAATTCAAAGGCCCTCTTCAACATGATATAATTGTTGAAACAAGAAAACCACTCTTTGTCGCAAAATCACAACCCTAGCTAAGTTGGGAAGTTGAGAAAAAGGGTAAGATTTAATCCTCTTTTATATGTTATAAATGGTTCATATATGTTGTAGTATGTAGAAAAGAATGAAAATCATGAAAATAGGGGTGTATGTGTGGTGGCCGTGTGCATGTGTGTGTGTAGAAGCAATGAACCAATTATTTCATCTAGCAATTTGGTTGTTGTTGACATGTATTCTATGATGGAAATGAGAGTTTGATGATTTAAATGGATGTTGGAATTGTTACGGGCTGATTTGGAGGCCAATGTAATTCTAATATCGTCTCTTGTTTTTGCGGGAATAACATTGTTAACGTGTGAATTGTTAGCGTAGTTCATGAATGTTGAAGATAAAAATGTGTTGTGATTATCCTTGTTGAAAATTGGAGGTTTCGGGTGGAGTATGGTAGGTTGGTAGAATTATTCGAATATTGTGTAGATTGTTTGGAATGTTCTTGAATTGTGTTTGAATGATCTCGGATTAGTAATGGATATGTGAGCGTTGATATTGGCATGAATATACGTAGTTGAATTGAATGTCGATGAACAATGTGGAGAAGAAGGTTACTAATGTTATAATGCGTTCTAAATTGACTGTGATGTTATTAGTATGGTTGTTGGTATTCTTGTTGATGTTTGGCCGAGTTAAAATCTTGGGGATGTTGAATTTATAGGGGAGATGCTGCCCAAATATATGTAGACAAATGTTAACTTAAGATTAAATCCTAAGTGCCTATAGCTAATGTTGGTATCTATGGACATATTGTAGATCTTGGAAAATCCGGAACTTGAGTTTGGAGTAGCTTAAGGAGTGAACGAGGTATGTAAAGCCTACCCTTCTTTCTTTTGGCATGTCCTAGTCATAATAGGCTATGATACGAGTCTTGGGGAGAACTCCATTCTTAGAAATCCGAGCATAGTTATGACCCTTATTCATTTCAATGTAATTGAATTATGAACTTTATGCTTTGATGAAAAATAGCATAAACACTTTTTACTTCTAAAAGAGTCTTATGCCATAAAACGTCCATAACTTTTACAAATAGAATCGGATTACCTTGAAACGTTCGTAGACGACTCCATAAGGCCTAATGTCCATAATTCACGTACGCCACCTCGACTTGATCCGAGGTGGGCCCACAATTCCCGAGACCTTTTCATATTGCCCTATTTGGCTTGTTTTCGAGCGATATTTGAGGGAAAACTTTTGACTATCATTCCGACTATTAAAAGAAAGTGTTTCACCTATTCCATTGAGTCCTATGACATGTTCCGATATGCACAAACGAACCCAGAAGTTTTGTTTTGACACAATCCACCGTGACATCCGAAAGGTATGTACTATGACTATCGTCCGATTTCCTTCTAAATGAGCTATCGTTTCGATTGTTCTTTCGAGTCATCGTAAACAATTTATATTTCATATTGCATTTAGTTTCTCACTACTCTACTTGTGGATGCCTCAATACTTCCTTCACTGAGCCCGGGTCAGGATATGTTATCACGCGTAATCCACTGCATTGTTCGCCGTGCCTCGATGTGAGGGGGCAGGTCTGACATGTATATGGGTTTTGGAGTATGATGTGCCATGTACATATATTCTGATATTTAATGATATGGTGTGATATGGCCATGTGATATGTTATGATATGTTACGGAGCTATCCCCACTCTGGAGTATGATGTTATGTGGCGCCAGTGACGGGGTGGCGACCACGTTCTGTTCACCGAGTCCCATAATGGGGCCGGATATGGCATATGTTTTTGCATACATTATTTATGTTTTGTAAATATGCATTTTGATATTCTGGACATTGCACTCATTTTCTGTACTTTCTGTTCCGGTTATGATTCTGTTTACTGTACTCCATGCTTTACATATTCAGTACATATTCCGTACTGACCCCCTTTCTTCGGGGGCTGCGTTTCATGCCTGCAGGTACAGACACTCGTTTTGCTGATCCGCCCGCTTAGGACGTCTGCTCAGCTGTCTTGGAGTGCTCCCTTATCCGGAGCCCATATTTTAATACAGACTTTTCGATTATACATGTATATGTTATTCAGGGGTATGACGGGGCCCTGTCCCGTCTTATGATTCTGTTGTTATTCGTAGAGGTCTGTAGACATACATGTGGGTTGTGTATATGTTATGGGTTGATATATTCTGTGACAGCCTTATCGGCTTCCACGCGCTATATTTGTTTATCTGCGATAGTTAACAATGTCGTTCGGCTTCTATATGTGTATACTTCGTTTATATGCTGGTTTGGGTTATGGGGTTCGTACGAGTGTCCAGCTCGGACACTAGTCGCGGCCTACGGGGTTGGGTCGTGACACCTTTCTCCCCATGAATTCTCTATATATCCCGGAAAGTCAAGGGTCTATGATCATGAATAGCTATATGAGATAAGAGATATGTTATGAGTCCAATTATGATGATGATAAGCTTGAGTCAAAAGATTCTACAGTTCATGATATGAGGTTCCTATAGCGCTAATGATGTCGTATGTTGTATACACTCACCTCATACATTATTCCCTTCAAGGTGAGGCAGAATACCATTAAATCAAGTATGTCATGTATTGTATACACTCACCTTATGTATTGTCCCTTCAAGGTGAGGCAGAGTACCATAAAGTCGATGGTGTTATGCATTGTAAAGACTCACCCTATATACTACTTCCTTCTAGGTGAGGCAGAATGCTTGTGAATGCTCCATAATGAAGTCGGGGGATCACGACCTTACGTCACCCCGATAAAGTATAGTAGTCCTTGAGTCTTCATGCATGTATATGATGATGATATTACACCGTACCTATATGGTCGGGCAGATATACACACCACTATAGTGGGCAGCTTATACCCCGGACGCGGGAGGCCTGGACGTAGGTTACTTATTATTACACCTTACCTACATGGACGGCAGCTTATACTTATACATTTATGCATATATGATATGATGATTAGTATGAGTAAGACAGCATGATTTATTTCTTTAATGATTCACAGTCAGTTACCGATTGCTCCTCATTTGATGCCTACTCATTTCATTGATGTTTCATTATTGTTTATGCCTCTCATTCTCAGTACAATGTTCATACTGACGTCCATTTTCTTTGGAAACTGTGTTCATGCCCATAGGTAGACAAGGAGGTGAGCTTGATCCAGACTCGTAGGAGCTAGTAGCTGATTAGAGAGCACTCCATTGTTCCGGAGGTGCTTATGATTATTCTTGTGTGTATATTCACGTATATGTATTTTGGGCATGACGGGGTCTTGTCCCAACCCTATGTCTAGCACTCCAGTAGAGGCTCGTAGATGCGCAGTGTGGGTTGTATGTGTCACACCCCGACCTCGCTGGGGTGTGATGGGCACCCGACCCTTTCTTTGGGCCGAGCGAACCCTCAGACTCTCGCTTCACATAAAATCACGTCAACTCTTTTTTTTTTCTTTAAAACAAATAATAAAGTACATAGCAAAAATTTTCTTTCAGAAATATTCTTTCTCGTGGCTTTCAAGCCGAACAAACTTGTGATCATACAAAATTCATTACGTACACAGACCGACAACCAATACCCACGACACTGTCTGCAAAGTCTCTAATAAGATCCCAAAAGCATAACATACAGAATCTGACTCGGCAGCACTCCGGGAATAAATGGAGCTTGCCATCTGCACTGGAACATCTTCCATCTTTCCTCAACTCAACTGGGAGTACCTGCGCGGCATGAAACGCAGCCCCCGAAGAACAGGGGTTCAGTACGGAAATGTACCGAGTATGTAAAGCGGAAATATAACAATATAAGCAAAACCGAGCCAGAAGTATAGAAATAGAACAGGTAGTATCGGATCCAAGTCCGAAATGGAAATAGAGAGTGTGTGGCCAGGACCACGATATATATCATAAGCACGGGGTGTAGCCAACTGAATCGTGATATGAAACAGAGGTACAAAGCCTAACTGGCAGGATCATCGTGCGGATCGGGGCACAGAGTGCTACTGACATACCCGCAACCGAAGCTAGGGGTGTAGAACTATAGCCGACTGAAGCATAGTCCGGCTCAATCATGCAGAAGCAACACCAACAGAATCATTCTCCGAATCCGCTGTCCAGAAATGTAACAGGCAGAACCATGCAGGCAGAATCATAAACTTACACAAGCACAGGTAGTATATATTTACCTCAGGTTTCGGCCCTTTAGTGAGGGGCGCAATGGACAGTGCACTGGGGTGTGCACGAATAACCAGGTCTCCACAGGGTCGCTTCTAGTGCACAAGTCATACCCAAGAGGTTCCAGCAGGCAAATATGACAGTTAGAATGTCAAAATGCTTTACTTTCTTTTGAAAAACATTTTTGTTTCACACATATAAAGGAATCAACGCACAATTTCCGCGGCCATAAGTCCAGCGGTCGCTACCACGCATACCGCGGCCAAGTACCCAGCGGTCACTATCACACGTACCGCGGCCAAGGGTCCAGCGGTTATAATCACACATACCGCGACCAAAAGTCCAGCGGTTACAATCACACATACCGCGGTCGAGGGTCCAGCGGTCACAATCACACATTTGACATACCGCGGTCAAGGGTCCAGCGGTCTATGTCAGGCACAATCACAAGTGCGGCAGACGCGGTCAAGGGTCCAGCAGTCAATGCCACACGTCCGGCATGACGCGGTCAAGGGTCCAGCTGTCAATGTCGGACACGCCGCGGTCGAGGGTCCAGCGGCCAATATTACATATGCGCATATTCACATAACCGGCCCGGGACTCGGTAAAACAGAAAACAACCATACAGAATGCCAAATTATAACTTTCCCAACATAATCACACACGCCAGGATCATACATCACACAAGATTCAGGTATACCATAATCGTATATCAGTAAGTACGGGAGGTAAGTAGTTTATCCAAAATATCAGGGTAATATTTTCAAAACGTTTTAGATGTCAAAAAAATATTTTATAAAGCTTATAAAGGTGGTCATAGCACCTATCGTATAGTAAACAACATAATAACCAGGAGCTACCTACGAGCTCCGGACACGAGTACATTGGCTAAAGCCATACAGAATTTATATCAGGGTTTCTGTCCCCGTAATTGTTTCCATGAACATTAAATCAATTCAGGTTCGTTAAAATAACTCCCGTTTAGTAGTCGGAACAATAGCCATAAGTTTCCTCGACTTATCGTATGGGAATAAGACAGACAGAACAATAAGAGAGGCATCGGGGAATAGCGGGCCCACCTCGGGCCAAGTCGAGGCGGCGGACAAGAATCACGCCCATTAGACTCTGCGGAGTCATCCAGGAAGGTTTCATAGTGATCGGTTTACATTTGTACAAGTTATGGAGGTTTAACCACTTTTCTAGCAAACTGCGCCTTTTGAAATTCAATTGAATTGAATGAATAGTATCAAAAATCAATCTCGAGTTTCTATGAGCAGAATCGCCCCCGAGGCTCCGATCTTGACCTAGTACATCTAGGACATGCCAAAGAACAAAGGGGAAGACTTTACATACCTCGATTGCGCCTTACGCTCGCTTGGCTTCAATTCCAATTTCGTCCAGAATCTACAAATGGTCATGTTTACCAATTGTCAATTTCAAGCTTTTCGAGAATCGAAGCTTAATCACATAATTGCCTACCGAAATTTCGGCATCATTTCCCCTATATATATGACATCCCCGAGACTTAGCTCAGCTTAATATATCAACACAGCAACCCAACAACAACATCACTAACAACAACAAGCATTACAAAACACATAGTATGGCATAACTAGCCTTGTTTTCCACATGGTCCAACAACTTCCACTTCAACTTCACAAACCCAAACTAGTATCAACATTTCCATATTCATCATTAATCAAGACCATTACAATGTGATTTGGAAGTATTTCATATCATTTCTAACAATATTCACATGATATACAAAATATACAAATTTTCCACCAAACCATAATCCATCCAAAACTTCAAATCTTCAACATACATATTCATAACATATTTCCACCTTCCAATTTCATCAACCATAATCATAATTCACATCTTAACAACTTCATTTCCATGATATCATAAAATCATATTAAAATGACATAATCTTCTACAATCAATTTCAATGCCAACGGACGAATTTATATCGCTATTTTCCCGTTCTATTCCGTTGAAACTTTAAATAAACTTGTTGGCAATGAAAAAGAGCCTTAATCATACCTTAAGTGCACAGCTACCACGTCCACCCTATTATTTTTAGTTGATTTTTAGCTCAAATCGAAGGCAATGCGACGTAGAACACTTTTCTCTTTATGGGCTTCGGGATTCGGGGCTCAGATTTTGATCAAACTTTATTTATCTCTCTAAGTCTTTCCTCCCTCTCTCTCTAAAGAATTTTCTGGATCTTTTCTGATCTGAAAATGTGGAGGAGGAGGCTGAAACCTCCCTTAAATAACAAGGAAATGGGCCTGACCCGGATTGGAATCGGGTTGGGCCCATTTCACTGCCCAGCTTGACCTTTCCGCCTTAAAATGTTCATATCTCCTTATCCCGATGTCACCTATAGGCCCACGACCTACCGTTGGAAAGCTATTTCAATTATCTACAACTTTTACTTCTGGGAGTTTTCCCAAATTCCAGACTTATAATGTCGGTTGGCCCCTCCAAGTCAGGTCATCCGAAAACGTTTTCTTAAAAAAATTCGTTTGAAGGGCTTCCACTTTGATTTGGCCCCAAGGCCCTTCACAAGTTGTGTTTTACTTTACACATGCGATTCATATAACTTGTCACGTGTCCCAAAAAAAATATTGACGTGTGGGCCCCACCTTAGTTAATAATATGACGTTCAAAAATACGGGATATAACATCCTCCCCCCCTTTAGAACATTCGTCCTCGAATGTTAAACTGACCTTATGGGGTCTCCTGATACATCCGGGGAGGTACCCGTCTTTCCTTCGAAGATTTCCAAAAGTTGCAATCGCTATCTCTTCTTCCTCCGCTTACCTACTTTTCTCCTTTTCATTAATATTGTCGCATCAGAAACTTCCACTTTTATTGTAACGAGTTCAGTACTCGTTTACTTCATGACATCTCTACATCCCACCTTTTACTTGTCTCCCGAATTTTGTTTAGCTAACATTCTTCAAATATCGTAACACTGGCCGCTGGGGCCCACTACAGATTGGTACAGTCATGAAGGAGACATCGTATGCATATCTATGCATTTACTGCCATTTTACTCACAAAATATTTCCAAATGCTTTTTCAAACTTACTCTGATCCAAGGGCTGTATTGCGTTTCCTTTCTCTTTCACCAGCCGAGTCTGCCTTGGCCTACCCGACCTATTTAGGGTTTTCAATCGCTCAGTGCCTTCTACTTTCCTTTGGGGTTACCCCAGATTTCCTATCTGTCTTTCACTTCTACATTCATGAAAATTTTGGTATACTTCCCAGGGGGTCACCCATCCCAAAATTGCTCTGGCCCTAGCACGCTTAACTTCGTAACCTTCACACATTTTGACACGTTAATGCTGATATAATTGCGTCGACGGTCCCGCACGACCTTTGGCACATAATTTAAGGCAACTCGGGGTCTTAACAACTTTCAAAACGTTCTCGTAGCGGGTCTCACCCCGATCTAGAGAAGATTCTTTTACTTTTCTGGTTACCGGGCCGCCCCAGTAAATCCTCAATGTTTACCTCTATGCATACATATATAATTCTGAGGCGTGAGCGAACTGCTCAATTCTCGACGGCCCGTCATACACTTTGCATTCTTCCAATCAGAGGAAACTTTATCGTTAGGCATTTTTTTGCCCTATCGATATCGACCTTCAAGACTTGTTAAGAATTTATATCTCATTTTCCTCCTCGTATTTTTAGAAACATTTGGGCAGAGGTTCCTCTGTATTTCTCACTATCGCAAAACCTGTACACAGGAAATACCAACCACGCCTCACAGGGCCAACACATATACGTATATATACATCACATCATATCGCATCATAGCCACACAGGGCTAACAATTTCAAATGAAAGTATAAAGAGGTCGAGACTTACCTTGCGTGCCCAACTCAAACGGCACCGGTGACACATTCCTGTTTACTCTCCTCTTCAATTTTTACCGTTACGTATCAATCATACTTCAAACACCTTGTCCGACATACGTCTTTCACACCATTGCTTACCGGTATACTGTGTAGCCTCTAATATCATCAGTTGTTGCCTTACGTCGATATTGTTCTCCAGCTGAAATTAAGGGTTAGTAAAAAGGAAATTCCTTTCCTACAGCTGGCTCTATCGCACAGTCCAGGATTCAAAGAAGATCAACAATCCCTAGATGCCCCGTAGTCTCTTGTTTATAGATGTGGCGCGCAACACACCATAAACAGGACTCTACCGGACACGACTTTGCAGACAACCCCTAGGACAGACCTGCTCTGATACCACTCTGTCACACCCCGACCTCGCTGGGGTGTGATGGGCACCCGACCCTTTCTTAGGGCCGAGCGAACCCTCAGACTCTCGCTTCACATAAAATCACGTCAACTCTTTTTTTTTTCTTTAAAACAAATAATAAAGTACATAGCAAAAATTTTCTTTCAGAAATATTCTTTCTCGTGGCTTTCAAGCCGAACAAACTTGTGATCATACAAAATTCATTACGTACACAGACCGACAACCAATACCCACGACACTGTCTGCAAAGTCTCTAATAAGATCCCAAAAGCATAACATACAGAATCTGACTCGGCAGCACTCCGGGAATAAATGGAGCTTGCCATCTGCACTGGAACATCTTCCATCTTTCCTCAACTCAACTGGGAGTACCTGCGCGGCATGAAACGCAGCCCCCGAAGAACAGGGGTTCAGTACGGAAATGTACCGAGTATGTAAAGCGGAAATATAACAATATAAGCAAAACCGAGCCAGAAGTATAGAAATAGAACAGGTAGTATCGGATCCAAGTCCGAAATGGAAATAGAGAGTGTGTGGCCAGGACCACGATATATATCATAAGCACGGGGTGTAGCCGTCTGAATCGTGATATGAAACAGAGGTACAAAGCCTAACTGGCAGGATCATCGTGCGGATCGGGGCACAGAGTGCTACTGACATACCCGCAACCGAAGCTAGGGGTGTAGAACTATAGCCGACTGAAGCATAGTCCGGCTCAATCATGCAGAAGCAACACCAACAGAATCATTCTCCGAATCCGCTGTCCAGAAATGTAACAGGCAGAACCATGCATGCAGAATCATAAACTTACACAAGCACAGGTAGTATATATTTACCTCAGGTTTCGGCCCTTTAGTGAGGGGCGCAATGGACAGTGCACTGGGGTGTGCACGAATAACCAGGTCTCCACAGGGTCGCCTCTAGTGCACAAGTCATACCCAAGAGGTTCCAGCAGGCAAATATGGCAGTTAGAATGTCAAAATGCTTTACTTTCTTTTGAAAAATATTTTTGTTTCACACATATAAAGGAATCAACGCACAATTTCCGCGGCCATAAGTCCAGCGGTCGCTACCACGCATACCGCGGCCAAGTACCCAGCGGTCACTATCACACGTACCGCGGCCAAGGGTCCAGCGGTTATAATCACACATACCGCGACCAAAAGTCCAGCGGTTACAATCACACATACCGCGGTCGAGGGTCCAGCGGTCACAATCACACATTTGACATACCGCGGTCAAGGGTCCAGCGGTCTATGTCAGGCACAATCACAAGTGCGGCAGACGCGGTCAAGGGTCCAGCAGTCAATGCCACACGTCCGGCATGACGCGGTCAAGGGTCCAGCTGTCAATGTCGGACACGCCGCGGTCGAGGGTCCAGCGGCCAATATTACATATGCGCATATTCACATAACCGGCCCGGGACTCGGTAAAACAGAAAACAACCATACAGAATGCCAAATTATAACTTTCCCAACATAATCACACACGCCAGGATCATACATCACACAAGATTCAGGTATACCATAATCGTATATCAGTAAGTACGGGAGGTAAGTAGTTTATCCAAAATATCAGGGTAATATTTTCAAAACGTTTTAGATGTCAAAAAAATATTTTATAAAGCTTATAAAGGTGGTCATAGCACCTATCGTATAGTAAACAACATAATAACCAGGAGCTACCTACGAGCTCCGGACACGAGTACATTGGCTAAAGCCATACAGAATTTATATCAGGGTTTCTGTCCCCGTAATTGTTTCCATGAACATTAAATCAATTCAGGTTCGTTAAAATAACTCCCGTTTAGTAGTCGGAACAATAGCCATAAGTTTCCTCGACTTATCGTATGGGAATAAGACAGACAGAACAATAAGAGAGGCATCGGGGAATAGCGGGCCCACCTCGGGCCAAGTCGAGGCGGCGGACAAGAATCACGCCCATTAGACTCTGCGGAGTCATCCAGGAAGGTTTCATAGTGATCGGGTTACATTTGTACAAGTTATGGAGGTTTAACCACTTTTCTAGCAAACTGCGCCTTTTGAAATTCAATTGAATTGAATGAATAGTATCAAAAATCAATCTCGAGTTTCTATGAGCAGAATCGCCCCCGAGGCTCCGATCTTGACCTAGTACATCTAGGACATGCCAAAGAACAAAGGGGAAGACTTTACATACCTCGATTGCGCCTTACGCTCGCTTGGCTTCAATTCCAATTTCGTCCAGAATCTACAAATGGTCATGTTTACCAATTGTCAATTTCAAGCTTTTCGAGAATCGAAGCTTAATCACATAATTGCCTACCGAAATTTCGGCATCATTTCCCCTATATATATGACATCCCCGAGACTTAGCTCAGCTTAATATATCAACACAGCAACCCAACAACAACATCACTAACAACAACAAGCATTACAAAACACATAGTATGGCATAACTAGCCTTGTTTTCCACATGGTCCAACAACTTCCACTTCAACTTCACAAACCCAAACTAGTATCAACATTTCCATATTCATCATTAATCAAGACCATTACAATGTGATTTGGAAGTATTTCATATCATTTCTAACAATATTCACATGATATACAAAATATACAAATTTTCCACCAAACCATAATCCATCCAAAACTTCAAATCTTCAACATACATATTCATAACATATTTCCACCTTCCAATTTCATCAACCATAATCATAATTCACATCTTAACAACTTCATTTCCATGATATCATAAAATCATATTAAAATGACATAATCTTCTACAATCAATTTCAATGCCAACGGACGAATTTATATCGCTATTTTCCCGTTCTATTCCGTTGAAACTTTAAATAAACTTGTTGGCAATGAAAAAGAGCCTTAATCATACCTTAAGTGCACAGCTACCACGTCCACCCTATTATTTTTAGTTGATTTTTAGCTCAAATCGAAGGCAATGCGACGTAGAACACTTTTCTCTTTATGGGCTTCGGGATTCGGGGCTCAGATTTTGATCAAACTTTATTTATCTCTCTAAGTCTTTCCTCCCTCTCTCTCTAAAGAATTTTCTGGATCTTTTCTGATCTGAAAATGTGGAGGAGGAGGCTGAAACCTCCCTTAAATAACAAGGAAATGGGCCTGACCCGGATTGGAATCGGGTTGGGCCCATTTCACTGCCCAGCTTGACCTTTCCGCCTTAAAATGTTCATATCTCCTTATCCCGATGTCACCTATAGGCCCACGACCTACCGTTGGAAAGCTATTTCAATTATCTACAACTTTTACTTCTGGGAGTTTTCCCAAATTCCAGACTTATAATGTCGGTTGGCCCCTCCAAGTCAGGTCATCCGAAAACGTTTTCTTAAAAAAATTCGTTTGAAGGGCTTCCACTTTGATTTGGCCCCAAGGCCCTTCACAAGTTGTGTTTTACTTTACACATGCGATTCATATAACTTGTCACGTGTCCCAAAAAAAATATTGACGTGTGGTCCCCACCTTAGTTAATAATATGACGTTCAAAAATACGGGATATAACATCCTCCCCCCCTTTAGAACATTCGTCCTCGAATGTTAAACTGACCTTATGGGGTCTCCTGATACATCCGGGGAGGTACCCGTCTTTCCTTCGAAGATTTCCAAAAGTTGCAATCGCTATCTCTTCTTCCTCCGCTTACCTACTTTTCTCCTTTTCATTAATATTGTCGCATCAGAAACTTCCACTTTTATTGTAACGAGTTCAGTACTCGTTTACTTCATGACATCTCTACATCCCACCTTTTACTTGTCTCCCGAATTTTGTTTAGCTAACATTCTTCAAATATCGTAACACTGGCCGCTGGGGCCCACTACAGATTGGTACAGTCATGAAGGAGACATCGTATGCATATCTATGCATTTACTGCCATTTTACTCACAAAATATTTCCAAATGCTTTTTCAAACTTACTCTGATCCAAGGGCTGTATTGCGTTTCCTTTCTCTTTCACCAGCCGAGTCTGCCTTGGCCTACCCGACCTATTTAGGGTTTTCAATCGCTCAGTGCCTTCTACTTTCCTTTGGGGTTACCCCAGATTTCCTATCTGTCTTTCACTTCTACATTCATGAAAATTTTGGTATACTTCCCAGGGGGTCACCCATCCCAAAATTGCTCTGGCCCTAGCACGCTTAACTTCGTAACCTTCACACATTTTGACACGTTAATGCTGATATAATTGCGTCGACGGTCCCGCACGACCTTTGGCACATAATTTAAGGCAACTCGGGGTCTTAACAACTTTCAAAACGTTCTCGTAGCGGGTCTCACCCCGATCTAGAGAAGATTCTTTTACTTTTCTGGTTACCGGGCCGCCCCAGTAAATCCTCAATGTTTACCTCTATGCATACATATATAATTCTGAGGCGTGAGCGAACTGCTCAATTCTCGACGGCCCGTCATACACTTTGCATTCTTCCAATCAGAGGAAACTTTATCGTTAGGCATTTTTTTGCCCTATCGATATCGACCTTCAAGACTTGTTAAGAATTTATATCTCATTTTCCTCCTCGTATTTTTAGAAACATTTGGGCAGAGGTTCCTCTGTATTTCTCACTATCGCAAAACCTGTACACAGGAAATACCAACCACGCCTCACAGGGCCAACACATATACGTATATATACATCACATCATATCGCATCATAGCCACACAGGGCTAACAATTTCAAATGAAAGTATAAAGAGGTCGAGACTTACCTTGCGTGCCCAACTCAAACGGCACCGGTGACACATTCCTGTTTACTCTCCTCTTCAATTTTTACCGTTACGTATCAATCATACTTCAAACACCTTGTCCGACATACGTCTTTCACACCATTGCTTACCGGTATACTGTGTAGCCTCTAATATCATCAGTTGTTGCCTTACGTCGATACTGTTCTCCAGCTGAAATTAAGGGTTAGTAAAAAGGAAATTCCTTTCCTACAGCTGGCTCTATCGCACAGTCCAGGATTCAAAGAAGATCAACAATCCCTAGATGCCCCGTAGTCTCTTGTTTATAGATGTGGCGCGCAACACACCATAAACAGGACTCTACCGGACACGACTTTGCAGACAACCCCTAGGACAGACCTGCTCTGATACCACTCTGTCACACCCCGACCTCGCTGGGGTGTGATGGGCACCCGACCCTTTCTTAGGGCCGAGCGAACCCTCAGACTCTCGCTTCACATAAAATCACGTCAACTCTTTTTTTTTTCTTTAAAACAAATAATAAAGTACATAGCAAAATTTTTCTTTCAGAAATATTCTTTCTCGTGGCTTTCAAGCCGAACAAACTTGTGATCATACAAAATTCATTACGTACACAGACCGACAACCAATACCCACGACACTGTCTGCAAAGTCTCTAATAAGATCCCAAAAGCATAACATACAGAATCTGACTCGGCAGCACTCCGGGAATAAATGGAGCTTGCCATCTGCACTGGAACATCTTCCATCTTTCCTCAACTCAACTGGGAGTACCTGCGCGGCATGAAACGCAGCCCCCGAAGAACAGGGGTTCAGTACGGAAATGTACCGAGTATGTAAAGCGGAAATATAACAATATAAGCAAAACCGAGCCAGAAGTATAGAAATAGAACAGGTAGTATCGGATCCAAGTCCGAAATGGAAATAGAGAGTGTGTGGCCAGGACCACGATATATATCATAAGCACGGGGTGTAGCCGTCTGAATCGTGATATGAAACAGAGGTACAAAGCCTAACTGGCAGGATCATCGTGCGGATCGGGGCACAGAGTGCTACTGACATACCCGCAACCGAAGCTAGGGGTGTAGAACTATAGCCGACTGAAGCATAGTCCGGCTCAATCATGCAGAAGCAACACCAACAGAATCATTCTCCGAATCCGCTGTCCAGAAATGTAACAGGCAGAACCATGCATGCAGAATCATAAACTTACACAAGCACAGGTAGTATATATTTACCTCAGGTTTCGGCCCTTTAGTGAGGGGCGCAATGGACAGTGCACTGGGGTGTGCACGAATAACCAGGTCTCCACAGGGTCGCCTCTAGTGCACAAGTCATACCCAAGAGGTTCCAGCAGGCAAATATGGCAGTTAGAATGTCAAAATGCTTTACTTTCTTTTGAAAAATATTTTTGTTTCACACATATAAAGGAATCAACGCACAATTTCCGCGGCCATAAGTCCAGCGGTCGCTACCACGCATACCGCGGCCAAGTACCCAGCGGTCACTATCACACGTACCGCGGCCAAGGGTCCAGCGGTTATAATCACACATACCGCGACCAAAAGTCCAGCGGTTACAATCACACATACCGCGATCGAGGGTCCAGCGGTCACAATCACACATTTGACATACCGCGGTCAAGGGTCCAGCGGTGTATGTCAGGCACAATCACAAGTGCGGCAGACGCGGTCAAGGGTCCAGCAGTCAATGCCACACGTCCGGCATGACGCGGTCAAGGGTCCAGCTGTCAATGTCGGACACGCCGCGGTCGAGGGTCCAGCGGCCAATATTACATATGCGCATATTCACATAACCGGCCCGGGACTCGGTAAAACAGAAAACAACCATACAGAATGCCAAATTATCACTTTCCCAACATAATCACACATGCCAGGATCATACATCACACAAGATTCAGGTATACCAAAATCGTATATCAGTAAGTACGGGAGGTAAGTAGTTTATCCAAAATATCAGGGTAATATTTTCAAAACATTTTAGATGTCAAAAAAATATTTTATAAAGCTCATAAAGGTGGTCATAGCACCTATCGTATAGTAAACAACATAATAACCAGGAGCTACCTGCGAGCTCCGGACACGAGTACATTGGCTAAAGCCATACAGAATTTATATCAGGGTTTCTGTCCCCGTAATTGTTTCCATGAACAGTAAATCAATTCAGGTTCATTAAAATAACTCTCGTTTAGTAGTCGGAACAATAGCCATAAGTTTCCTCGACTTATCGTATGGGAATAAGACAGACAGAACAATAAGAGAGGCATCGGGGAATAGCGGGCCCACCTCGGGCCAAGTCGAGGCGGCGGACAAGAATCACGCCCATTAGACTCTGCGGAGTCATCCAGGAAGGTTTCATAGTGATCGGGTTACATTTGTACAAGTGATGGAGGTTTAACCACTTTTCTAGCAAAATGCGCCTTTTGAAATTCAATTGAATTGAATGAATAGTATCAAAAATCAATCTCGAGTTTCTATGAGCAGAATCGCCCCCGAGGCTCCGATCTTGACCTAGTACATCTAGGACATGCCAAAGAACAAAGGGGAAGACTTTTCATACCTCGATTGCGCCTTACGCTCGCTTGGCTTCAATTCCAATTTCGTCCAGAATCTACAAATGGTCATGTTTACCAATTGTCAATTTCAAGCTTTTCGAGAATCTAAGCTTAATCACATAATTGCCTACCGAAATTTCGGCATCATTTCCCCTATATATATGACATCCCCGAGACTTAGCTCGGCTTAATATATCAACACAGCAACCCAACAACAACATCACTAACAACAACAAGCATTACAAAACACATAGTATGGCATAACTAGCCTTGTTTTCCACATGGTCCAACAACTTCCACTTCAACTTCACAAACCCAAACTAGTATCAACATTTCCATATTCATGATTAATCAAGACCATTACAATGTGATTTGGAAGTATTTCATATCATTTCTAAAAATATTTACATGATATACAAAATATACAAATTTTCCACCAAACCATAATCCATCCAAAACTTCAAATCTTCAACATACATATTCATAACATATTTCCACCTTCCAATTTCATCAACCATAATCATAATTCACATCTTAACAACTTCATTTCCATGATATCATAAAATCATATTAAAATGACATAATCTTCTACAATCAATTTCAATGCCAACGGACGAATTTATATCGCTATTTTCCCGTTCTATTCCGTTGAAACTTTAAATAAACTTGTTGGCAATGAAAAAGAGCCTTAATCATACCTTAAGTGCACAGCTACCACGTCCACCCTATTATTTTTAGTTGATTTTTAGCTCAAATCGAAGGCAATGCGACGTAGAACACTTTTCTCTTTATGGGCTTCGGGATTCGGGGCTCAGATTTTGATCAAACTTTATTTATCTCTCTAAGTCTTTCCTCCCTCTCTCTCTAAAGAATTTTCTGGATCTTTTCTGATCTGAAAATGTGGAGGAGGAGGCTGAAACCTCCCTTAAATAACAAGGAAATGGGCCTGACCCGGATTGGAATCGGGTTGGGCCCATTTCACTGCCCAGCTTGACCTTTCCGCCTTAAAATTTTCATATCTCCTTATCCCGATGTCACCTATAGGCCCACGACCTACCGTTGGAAAGCTATTTCAATTATCTACAACTTTTACTTCTGGGCGTTTTCCCAAATTCCAGACTTATAATGCCGTTTTTGCCCCTCCAAGTCAGGTCATCCGAAAACGTTTTCTTAAAAAAATTCGTTTGAAGGGCTTCCACTTTGATTTGGCCCCAAGGCCCTTCACAAGTTGTGTTTTACTTTACACATGCGATTCATATAACTTGTCACGTGTCCCAAAAAAATATTGACGTGTGGGCCCCACCTTAGTTAATAATATGACGTTCAAAAATACGGGATATAACATCCTCCCCCCCTTTAGAACATTCGTCCTCGAATGTTAAACTGACCTTATGGGGTCTCCTGATACATCCGGGGAGGTACCCGTCTTTCCTTCGAAGATTTCCAAAAGTTGCAATCGCTATCTCTTCTTCCTCCGCTTACCTACTTTTCTCCTTTTCATTAATATTGTCGCATCAGAAACTTCCACTTTTATTGTAACGAGTTCAGTACTCGTTTACTTCATGACATCTCTACATCCCACCTTTTACTTGTCTCCCGAATTTTGTTTAGCTAACATTCTTCAGATATCGTAACACTGGCCGCTGGGGCCCACTACAGATTGGTACAGTCATGAACGAGACATCGTATGCATATCTATGCATTTACTGCCATTTTACTCACAAAATATTTCCAAATGCTTTTTCAAACTTACTCTGATCCAAGGGCTGTATTGCGTTTCCTTTCTCTTTCACCAGCCGAGTCTGCCTTGGCCTACCCGACCTATTTAGGGTTTTCAATCGCTCAGTGCCTTCTACTTTCCTTTGGGGTTACCCCAGATTTCCTATCTGTCCTTCACTTCTACATTCATGAAAATTTTGGTATACTTCCCAGGGGGTCACCCATCCCAAAATTGCTCTGGCCCTAGCACGCTTAACTTCGTAACCTTCACACATTTTGACACGTTAATGCTGATATAATTGCGTCGACGGTCCCGCACGACCTTTGTCACATAATTTAAGGCAACTCGGGGTCTTAGCAACTTTCAAAACGTTCTCGTAGCGGGTCTCACCCCGATCTAGAGAAGATTCTTTTACTTTTCTGGTTACCGGGCCGCCCCAGTAAATCCTCAATGTGTACCTCTATGCATACATATATAATTCTGAGGCGTGAGCGAACTGCTCAATTCTCGACGGCCCGTCATACACTTTGCATTCTTCCAATCAGAGGAAACTTTATCGTTAGGCATTTTTTTGCCCTATCGATATCGACCTTCAAGACTTGTTAAGAATTTATATCTCATTTTCCTCCTCGTATTTTTAGAAACATTTGGGCAGAGGTTCCTCTGTATTTCTCACTATCGCAAAACCTGTACACATGAAATACCAACCACGCCTCACAGGGCCAACACATATGCGTATATATACATCACATCATATCGCATCATAGCCACACAGGGCTAACAATTTCAAATGAAAGTATAAAGAGGTCGAGACTTACCTTGCGTGCCCAACTCAAACGGCACCGGTGACACATTCCTGTTTACTCTCCTCTTCAATTTTTACCCTTACGTATCAATCATACTTCAAACACCTTGTCCGACATACGTCTTTCACACCATTGCTTACCGGTATACTGTGTAGCCTCTAATATCATCAGTTGTTGCCTTACGTCGATACTGTTCTCCAGCTGAAATTAAGGGTTAGTAAAAAGGAAATTCCTTTCCTACAGCTGGCTCTATCGCACAGTCCAGGATTCAAAGAAGATCAACAATCCCTAGATGCCCCGTAGTCTCTTGTTTATAGATGTGGCGCGCAACACACCATAAACAGGACTCTACCGGACACGACTTTGCAGACAACCCCTAGGACAGACCTGCTCTGATACCACTCTGTCACACCCCGACCTCGCTGGGGTGTGATGGGCACCCGACCCTTTCTTAGGGCCGAGCGAACCCTCAGACTCTCGCTTCACATAAAATCACGTCAACTCTTTTTTTTTTCTTTAAAACAAATAATAAAGTACATAGCAAAATTTTTCTTTCAGAAATATTCTTTCTCGTGGCTTTCAAGCCGAACAAACTTGTGATCATACAAAATTCATTACGTACACAGACCGACAACCAATACCCACGACACTGTCTGCAAAGTCTCTAATAAGATCCCAAAAGCATAACATACAGAATCTGACTCGGCAGCACTCCGGGAATAAATGGAGCTTGCCATCTGCACTGGAACATCTTCCATCTTTCCTCAACTCAACTGGGAGTACCTGCGCGGCATGAAACGCAGCCCCCGAAGAACAGGGGTTCAGTACGGAAATGTACCGAGTATGTAAAGCGGAAATATAACAATATAAGCAAAACCGAGCCAGAAGTATAGAAATAGAACAGGTAGTATCGGATCCAAGTCCGAAATGGAAATAGAGAGTGTGTGGCCAGGACCACGATATATATCATAAGCACGGGGTGTAGCCGTCTGAATCGTGATATGAAACAGAGGTACAAAGCCTAACTGGCAGGATCATCGTGCGGATCGGGGCACAGAGTGCTACTGACATACCCGCAACCGAAGCTAGGGGTGTAGAACTATAGCCGACTGAAGCATAGTCCGGCTCAATCATGCAGAAGCAACACCAACAGAATCATTCTCCGAATCCGCTGTCCAGAAATGTAACAGGCAGAACCATGCATGCAGAATCATAAACTTACACAAGCACAGGTAGTATATATTTACCTCAGGTTTCGGCCCTTTAGTGAGGGGCGCAATGGACAGTGCACTGGGGTGTGCACGAATAACCAGGTCTCCACAGGGTCGCTTCTAGTGCACAAGTCATACCCAAGAGGTTCCAGCAGTCAAATATGGCAGTTAGAATGTCAAAATGCTTTACTTTCTTTTGAAAAACATTTTTGTTTCACACATATAAAGGAATCAACGCACAATTTCCGCGGCCATAAGTCCAGCGGTCGCTACCACGCATACCGCGGCCAAGTACCCAGCGGTCACTATCACACGTACCGCGGCCAAGGGTCCAGCGGTTATAATCACACATACCGCGACCAAAAGTCCAGCGGTTACAATCACACATACCGCGGTCGAGGGTCCAGCGGTCACAATCACACATTTGACATACCGCGGTCAAGGGTCCAGCGGTCTATGTCAGGCACAATCACAAGTGCGGCAGACGCGGTCAAGGGTCCAGCAGTCAATGCCACACGTCCGGCATGACGCGGTCAAGGGTCCAGCTGTCAATGTCGGACACGCCGCGGTCGAGGGTCCAGCGGCCAATATTACATATGCGCATATTCACATAACCGGCCCGGGACTCGGTAAAACAGAAAACAACCATACAGAATGCCAAATTATCACTTTCCCAACATAATCACACACGCCAGGATCATACATCACACAAGATTCAGGTATACCAAAATCGTATATCAGTAAGTACGGGAGGTAAGTAGTTTATCCAAAATATCAGGGTAATATTTTCAAAACATTTTAGATGTCAAAAAAATATTTTATAAAGCTCATAAAGGTGGTCATAGCACCTATCGTATAGTAAACAACATAATAACCAGGAGCTACCTGCGAGCTCCGGACACGAGTACATTGGCTAAAGCCATACAGAATTTATATCAGCGTTTCTGTCCCCGTAATTGTTTCCATGAACATTAAATCAATTCAGGTTCGTTAAAATAACTCCCGTTTAGTAGTCGGAACAATAGCCATAAGTTTCCTCGACTTATCGTATGGGAATAAGACAGACAGAACAATAAGAGAGGCATCGGGGAATAGCGGGCCCACCTCGGGCCAAATCGAGGCGGCGGACAAGAATCACGCCCATTAGACTCTGCGGAGTCATCCAGGAAGGTTTCATAGTGATCGGGTTACATTTGTACAAGTTATGGAGGTTTAACCACTTTTCTAGCAAAATGCGCCTTTTGAAATTCAATTGAATTGAATGAATAGTATCAAAAATCAATCTCGAGTTTCTATGAGCAGAATCGCCCCCGAGGCTCCGATCTTGACCTAGTACATCTAGGACATGCCAAAGAACAAAGGGGAAGACTTTACATACCTCGATTGCGCCTTACGCTCGCTTGGCTTCAATTCCAATTTCGTCCAGAATCTACAAATGGTCATGTTTACCAATTGTCAATTTCAAGCTTTTCGAGAATCTAAGCTTAATCACATAATTGCCTACCGAAATTTCGGCATCATTTCCCCTATATATATGACATCCCCGAGACTTAGCTCAGCTTAATATATCAACACAGCAACCCAACAACAACATCACTAACAACAACAAGCATTACAAAACACATAGTATGGCATAACTAGCCTTGTTTTCCACATGGTCCAACAACTTCCACTTCAACTTCACAAACCCAAACTAGTATCAACATTTCCATATTCATCATTAATCAAGACCATTACAATGTGATTTGAAAGTATTTAATATCATTTCTAACAATATTCACATGATATACAAAATATACAAATTTTCCACCAAACCATAATCCATCCAAAACTTCAAATCTTCAACATACATATTCATAACATATTTCCACCTTCCAATTTCAACAACCATAATCATAATTCACATCTTAACAACTTCATTTCCATAATATCATAAAATCATATTAAAATGACATAATCTTCTACAATCAATTTCAATGCCAACGGACGAATTTATATCGCTATTTTCCCGTTCGATTCCGTTGAAACTTTAAATAAACTTGTTGGCAATGAAAAAGAGCTTAATCATACCTTAAGTGCACAGCTACCACGTCCACCCTATTATTTTTAGTTGATTTTTAGCTCAAATCGAAGGCAATGCGACGTAGAACACTTTTCTCTTTATGGGCTTCGGGATTCGGGGCTCAGATTTTGATCAAACTTTATTTATCTCTCTAAGTCTTTCATCCCTCTCTCTCTAAAGAATTTTCTGGATCTTTTCTGATCTGAAAATGTGGAGGAGGAGGCTGAAACCTCCCTTAAATAACAAGGAAATGGGCCTGACCCGGATTGGAATCGGGTTGGGCCCATTTCACTGCCCAGCTTGACCTTTCCGCCTTAAAATGTTCATATCTCCTTATCCCGATGTCACCTATAGGCCCACGACCTACCGTTGGAAAGATATTTCAATTATCTACAACTTTTACTTCTGGGAGTTTTCCCAAATTCCAGACTTATAATGTCGGTTGGCCCCTCCAAGTCAGGTCATCCGAAAACGTTTTCTTAAAAAAATTTGTTTGAAGGGCTTCCACTTTGATTTGGCCCCAAGGCCCTTCACAAGTTGTGTTTTACTTTACACATGAGATTCATATAACTTGTCACGTGTCCCAAAAAAAATATTGACGTGTGGGCCCCACCTTAGTTAATAATATGACGTTAAAAAATACGGGATATAACAGTATGGTCTCACGAGATTGCTACTATGTATCTATATTATTTTGATGGCCGAAAGGTTTATGTATATAAAAGTATTTATGTTTTCAAAAGAAATATGACATTCTCACGATTTGAGTATAAATTGGATAAAAAAGTGTTAAATGAGTATGATGAGTAGCAGAACGAGCGGTGCTCGGTGGTTAGCCCTGGGTACCCGTCGCGGCCCTAGTCGGGTCGTGACAAACTCAACCCCAAATTTTAAGTCAAAGTTTGAAGGTGAATGTGGTTGTGCCTAAAGTTATCATACTGCTAATGGGGTCCCTTAGAGAAAATAAGAAGACGAACTAAAACACGAAAAATGGACGAGGTATTGTTTTAGTGTTTATTGGCCAACTTAAGTATTCGTAGTGGGCAGTAAAAATGGAAATCATGTTTCGAGTAAGTTATGTTGTGATGTCTTAAGAGGAAACCATTAAAAGGGAATGGAATTAGAGGCTCGAATGCGAGTGTGAGAGCTAAGATAGCATTAATGTGGAAGCGGATGGAAAAAAATTAGAGAATAATTATGGGCCATTTCGGACAAGATGACTTATGCGTGAAGTAATTTATATGTTGCAAGCCCTCGGAATTTGAAATTGTAGTGAGAAATATTATAAAAAAAGGGATCTACTATGTGATTTGATAACTGTTAGAGCTCAGATAAGAGAGTAAAGATTAACCCTGACTTTATAAAGCAACGTTAGCATGTTGAGACACGAGAATGTATTGAGAAAAGGTACAGATCGAATGACGAAAGCGAGGACGCGGAATCCCTAAGCGGCGGCACGATAGAACTACATATGAGATATAGTTAAGTGATAGATGGGGTATGAAAGTGACATATTAGTATCAACGTAAGAATGGACCGTGTGCAAGAGTTAATTATACAGTGAACGTTGATCCAATGTGGTAAGGAAGATGTACCTATAAGTACATGCTAATTATGACGGGAGACTTGCGAGATTGACTTAGTAAATGATTGGAAGGATGATGAATACATCAGAAACAATAAATGGTAAAGAGCACCTATAATAATCCAGCATGAAAAAAAAAGGATTGAAAAGTTGTAATATCAAGAAGAGAAAGGGAAGTAAATGGCTATTGATTCATCTTTCATGTTATTGAAAGGATACCCAAAGGACGTCAAGAAGTGGCCAGCGAAGAACAGTTAAAATCTTGCAGACCGGGATAAGACCCGACAGATGACAAATTACGGATGATGCTTCATAAGGATGAACATGTAAATAAGCATGCCCTATGAAGAGCTTTAATGAATAGTGAATATGACTTGTGTAAATAACAAGGAAATAAACATCAAATGATCAGTCCATAAAGATTGTAAGTCATACAGACATGAATATGACTTATGCACAGTCAATAGAAAATGAGAAATGTTCAAGTTAAGTAAAGGCGTAAACAGGGAAGGAAACCAAAGGTAGCAATGTAGAGTTATTAGAAGAAGGGACACAACTTCAGATTATATTCGAACCAAGCTAATATTTGCGGTGAATATACAGATCTTTTGATCGTTTCTTCACAAGTACCTGCAGTAGCATTCAAGTAATGCTGTTTCAACCTGTGTTTAATAAATTACAAGAAACCGAAGACAACAATTTCAAGAGAAATGCACGCCACCAGAATGCGATCTATGTTCATGATAGAATTAAAAGTAGGAGGAACTATGCGGTCTGAGAAAGCGATATGGAGCAGCAAAGTATAAGATAATGGAGAATTCAATTAAGACTTGCCTACAAAAAGGACATCCCTCGAATGAAACATAAAAAGGAGGTTCCTAGTCAATTTGGTGAGAATAAAGGTGAGGTTACAATGATGAAAGTATTAAGTTCAGCAAGAAAAGTTATAAAAGGAAACAAAGTACTAGGAAACTCCAGCATAGCTTTGTAAGAAGAAGGCGAAATGAAATAAGCTAACGAAAGGAAGTGACTAAGTTAGCAACAAGGGCTCTGGAAAGAGAAGGGTTACAAGAAGAATGCGAGGAAGGCCAGCAAAAGACTACTGGGAGTCACAGTAAGAACAACTAAGACACCTTCGATAAAACATTTAGACCTCCTGGGTATCAAGACCTTAACATGTACGGATCAACACAACAAGTTGAAAGGCATTCCATGAGGTTATGTTCGAGCGAAAAGACATTGATGATCAAAACGATAGTAACTACTTTAACATTTGAGGACGAATGTGTCACACCCCGATCTCCCTAGGGTGTGATGGGCACCCGACCCCATATCTGGAGTCGAGCGAACCCGCTGACTCTTATTACACATATAAACTCGTGGATCAATTAAGAATAAAATACATAGTAAGCTCTCAAATTTATTTATTTTTTGTTTTTTTTGTTTTTTTTTCATAAGTAAGGTCTATCATCATATGGGACCCGCGACATGAAACGTAATAACATTGTGACGGTTGAAGCCGTCTACCAAGCTGACACTCTATACTCATGACTCTGTCTGCAAAGTCTCTAACATTGAACAGACACCATAGCTCATATACTCTGACTCGACAGCACTCCAGAACAAGTGGAGCCCGCCAACTCCGCTGGAACATCTTCTATGATAACTGTGGCTCAGCTGGTGTACCTGCGCGGCATGAACGCAGCCCCCGAAGAAGGGGGGTCAGTACGAGTAATGTACTGAGTATGTAAGGCATGAATAGTGACATAATAAAGGAATATACAGTATGAATAATAACGGAGTAGACATATGGAGCTTATCTTGGGACAGAAATAACCTGTACATATGTATGCCTTTCAGGCAGATGCCATGCATGCTTAGTCTTTTTTTTTTTCAGAAAACAGTACTTCTTATTTACATGTACAGAAAACAGAACGTTTCAGAAAACGGTATCCTTTATTCACATTTACAGACGCCGAGTACATCGGCTCTCCCACCCCCCTCCCCAACAGTGTCCCAACATATCATATATAAATATATATAACATATACAGACGCCGTATCCGGCTCTCCCATATCCCGCGTCCGGGACGAAATCCAGCTGAATCAGGTGGTGATGTAACAGTGGCCCTTCCCCTTTTCCTCATATACATATACATATACATATTCACATTCATATACATATGTCATACAATTGGCATGCATGAGAGCCCAAAGAAAGTCATGTGTCCATCGGAGTGACGTAAGGTCGGTGACCTCCGATTACATTATGGAATAATCATGGTCACTTTGTCTCACCTTGAAGGAACGAGTATTTTAAGGCGAGACTACCAACGGAAAATAGCCTTAAGAGAGAGCATAGAATGAAATCATGGACATTATAACCGCCGACTAATATGCTTTGAAGTCTTTTAGAAACTAGTGTCATAGCTAAGGAATCGAATTGAGGTTCAAGAACTAGTATAACACTTTCATATTCACATAGGATTCTTAGCTCAAGACTCTTAGTCATGGAATCATTCTTGTCGTACTTATCGTAGGCATATTCTCTTTCTCAACATCATCATTATCATTGTCATCATAGGAGTATCTTCGTTAGCATAGTTACAGTACTTGTGATTCGGTGAACGGAATACAGATCAAGGGTTTCTTTGGATTCTGCTTCAAAATAAATCAAACGGAACAATAAGGAAAATCCGGGGACCATGGGCCCACCTCGGGTCAAATGAGGCCGCGTACAAAATTTACATATGTTACATGTCATGGCGTTACTTGTGAGGGTTTTAGGGTAGTATGGTCCTATTTATGCGAGTTCTAGAGGTTTAGGAAATTCTTCCAACATTTTGCACACTTTTTAGTTCAATTCTACAGATTGAAAAAGAGAAACCTTTAGGCGCGGATTCCGGAGGGTAGAGTAATTCCCGAGGCTCATATCCAACATATTTGTTTCTTATATGACTCCAAATTCAAGTTGCCATAGAAAGAAGGGTGAAGCCTTACATACCTTTTCTGCTTCTTATATGACTCCAAATTCAAGTTGCAAATCCGCCAAAATCTACAATTTAGTCACATTTACCAAACCTTAATTAGAACATTTAGAAGTGGAATCTTAAGGCAACATTTGTCTACCGAAATTTCGGCAGCATTTCCCCTGTAAATACATCGTACCCAAGAATCTATCTTGGCCAATTTCAATCAACAACAATCCGGGAATTCTACCCGGCCAAACAATCAACAATACCAACAATATTTCTAGCAACATTTCAATATCCAACTCAATCCAATTCAATTCACACAATCTTTCAACAACACAATCAACATATTACTTTACCGAAACCTTCCAATTCAACAACAACCATGCACGTCATCATAATTCATGTACACTTACTTTAACAACAGCCTTCATTCTATATCACATAATCCATAACAATCCAATTGCTAAATAAAACTAATTCATCACATTCTACCATCACCACTTCCATGCATATTTCCATAAATTTTTCATTCATTTCTTAATATTCCAATGACAACCAACATGCTACATACACTTCATGCATATTTCTATGAATTCTCATCCTGTTTATACATTATAACAACAAACAACATACTACATAAAATCATTCCAACACCACACAACACACGGCCAATACCATACATGCACGGCCACACTTCAACATCATTGATTTCATGTTTTTCATGCATTTCTCCATATCACAACATGTACCAAGCATCCATAACAGATAAAGGAAGATTAGTTCTTACCTTTTTCCTTCAACTTCCCACTTGACTATAGCTATGAACTTGCACCAAGGAGGGGATTTCTTGCTCCAACACTTGCACCATGTTAAACAGGACCTTCAACTTAGTAGGACTACTAGAAGAAATAATTTTTTGGAACAAGATTTCAAGGGGTCAAAATCCCCTAGCCATGGCCGAAACCCTCTCTTTTTCTCCACTCTCCTCATTTTTTTTTTTTGTTCTTCTTTTTGTCTAGAATTAGAAGGTAACCTCATATATATATATATCCAATCATGTGAGGGGCACATGCCCCTCTCTAGAAATTTCTTGACTTTTCCCACCTTTTTCTTGAAATTAAAGAAAGAAGACTAAGTGTCTTCTTGTGTACACCTTAGTCCCCATTAATTAAAAATGTGCACATATTCCACACAAGTCACACGGCCAACATGTCCTTTCAAGAACCTTCATGAAATTTTTGTGACATTCCCGTCCTGCCCTCCGACTTTCCTTGATATTACCATTTACCATTTTGTGAGTTTCTCTTTTTACCCTTAACCTTTCTCAATATTCCATACAATAATATTCATAAATAATATCCATAACCAACTTGTACATTAAAATAATTTTTGAAAATGGTCTCGCCCTTAACTTTCCACGATGACTTTGGAATTTCCAAACACACAAGATACGGGCTATAACATCCTCCCCCCCTTTAGAACATTCGTCCTCGAATGTTGACCTGACCTTGTGGGGTGTTGTAGCACTTCGGAAGGGGGTTCCTTTGTAATTTCCCTTTTCTCCATGTCCACTCTCTATCTGTTATCCTACTTTCCTCACTATTAAACTCCCGGATCCTTACATGAGTCCTCATTCCATGTCATGGGTTTCTTTTATAGCTGCTCTTTCCATTATGCCCGTTCCTTATCCCTTACCTTGTTTTCCTTATAATCGAACTCCTTGACCCCTCACGAGTTATTGCTCCATGTCATAGGATTTTCTAACTCACTGTGTCACCTCATTATCCTTGTTCTTTCCGGGCCTTTCCTTTTCTACTATTGTCTCGTCACCGCACCTTAACGGAAGCCATGTCTTTGTACACAATCCTTACTTAACAATTCAGTGTAGCCGTAGGCTATTTCTTTATCCTCGGATCTATCTCTTAGTATACTCATTGTTATTTCACTTCTACTCTTCTCCCAAGTATTCTTGCGACACGCCGACGTATTTTAAACTATAATTCCAAGCTAATAGATTTCCTTTTCTGACACTTGATAGTGTTGCAATTCCCTTTTAGGTCTACTATAATATGGCCTCCCCCCCTTTAGGGGGCTCCTTATATGCCAACAATCCTTCTACGAAATCTTGGTCTATCCCTTATCCCCTATCTTCTTGAGGTTTCTTACCTTTCACCTCCCTACGATACTTTGATCTCTTTGTTTTCCATCTACTCACTCTTTATTTTCCAAATGTTGTTATACTAGAATTTCCAATCTTTACCTATAGTAGAACAATAATAAATTACCCGGCAACACTTTCACCGTTCATCTTTACCACCCTTCGAACTTCGGTACCCTTACGTGATCAATGCCCCTTTTTCCATAGCTCTGGTCGCTGGGACTCACATGTCCTCCGATACAATCATATATGGGATACGCTACACCTTTATATATTTTTTTATATATATATATATATTATCTACTAGCCCACAAAATACTTCCAAACGCGGTTCAAGCTTAGCCTAATTCCAGTGCTGTGATCCCTTTTCTGTCTCTTCACCGAGCTAGTCTGCCTCGTCCCACGTGTCTTCTTATAATCTCCAACCATTCCGTATATCCTAGTGTTCCTTAGACTACCCTAGCTTTTCATTTGTCTCTTATGTCTCAATATATAGAATTTCTTGCCAACTTCCCAGGGAGTCACCCATCATGAAATTGCTCCCACCTGAGCACGCTTAACCCAAAAACTTCATTGGAATTCGGTATCTTAATGCTGACATTTTCGCGTCCGCTTTCTCACATGACCTTTATTGCATGTTCTGGAGCAAGTCGAAATCTTACAGGTTCCGAAACATTTTTGTAACACGTCCTTTCTTTTATAATTATTGTTTTGCCCTTCTCGATTTCCAATGTTCACCTTCCGTCTGTGTGTACGGTTACCTCCTCTCCTGGACTTCCAGATTCCTGATTGTAGTGATCGCACCTTCGTCGTCATGCCAAACCCATAACCTTTTTGAACCGATGCATCTCACTTATTACCTATTTACAGTATCTTCTGTCCCCGTTTCTTCCTGTTGGGCGAATCTATTTTGACAGAACCTCCTTTGCCATTCTTACTTTTCAAAATCTGTACGTAACAAATATCGATAATACTTCACAGAACATGCGGCTATATGACATATTCCCGCCGTCCAGAACTTCCAGTTTCGAGTAACATAGCAAATATGCAGTCTTACCTCTATGACTTGCCACATCGTCATTCGCCTTTTTCCGTCGCTACTGGACGTCTGCAAAAATCGACGGTTAGTATAAGGAATCTTATTTCCTATGATTTGGCTCTATCGCACGATCTAAGACAGAAAGAAGGTCAACATTTCCTAGATGCCCCGCAGCCTCCTGTTTATAAATGTGGCCGGCTTCACACCCATAAACAGGACTCTACCGGACACGACTTCGCAGACAACCCCTTAGACCGACCTGCTCTGATACCACTCTGTCACACCCCGATCTCCCTAGGGTGCGATGGGCACCCGACCCCATATCTGGAGCCGAGCGAACCCGCTGACTCTTATTACACATATAAACTCGTGGATCAATTAAGAATAAAATACATAGTAAGCTCTCAAATTTTTTTTTTTGTTTGTTTGTTTTTCTTTTTTTTTCATAAGTAAGGTCTATCATCATATGGGACCCGCGACATGAAACGTAATAACATTGTGACGGTTGAAGCCGTCTACCAAGCTGACACTCTATACTCATGACTCTGTCTGCAAAGTCTCTAACATTGAACAGACACCATAGCTCATATACTCTGACTCGGCACCACTCCAGAACAAGTGGAGCCCGCCAACTCCGCTGGAACAGCTTCTATGATAACTGTGGCTTAGCTGGTGTACCTGCGCGGCATGAACGCAGCCCCCGAAGAAGGGGGGTCAGTACGAGTAATGTACTGAGTGTGTAAGGCATGAATAGTGACATAATAAAGGAATATACAGTATGAATAATAACGGAGTAGACATATGGAGCTTATCTTGGGACAGAAATAACTTGTACATATGAATACCTTTCAGGCAGATGCCATGCATGCTTAGTCTTTTTTTTTTCAGAAAACAGTACTTCTTATTTACATGTACAGAAAAAACAAAACGTTTCAGAAAACGGTATCCTTTATTCACATTTACAGACGCCGAGTACATCGGCTCTCCCACCCCCCTCCCCAACAGTGTCCGAACATATCATATATAAATATATATAACATATACAGACGCCGTATCCGGCTCTCCCATATCCCGCGTCCGGGACGAAATCCAGCTGAATCAGGTGGTGATGTAACAGTGGCCCTTCCCCTTTTCCTCATATACATATACATATACATATTCACATTCATATACATATGTCATACAATTGTCATGCATGAGAGCCCAAAGAAAGTCATGTGTCCATCGTAGTGACGTAAGGTCGGTGACCTCCGATTACATTATGGAATAATCATGGTCACTTTGTCTCACCTTGAAGGAACGAGTATTTTAAGGCGAGACTACCAACGGAAAATAGCCTTAAGAGAGAGCATAGAATGATATCATGGACATTATAACCGCCGACTAATATGCTTTGAAGTCTTTTAGAAAATAGTGTCATAGCTAAGGAATAGAATTGAGGTTCAAGAACTAGTATAACACTTTCATATTCACATAGGATTCTTAGCTCAAGACTCTTAGTCATGGAATCATTCTTGTCGTACTTATCGTAGGCATATTCTCTTTCTCAACATCATCATTATCATTGTCATCATAGGAGTATCTTCGTTAGCATAGTTACAGTACTTGTCATTCGGTGAACGGAATACGGATCAAGGGTTTCTTTGGATTCTGCTTCAAAATAAATCAAACGGAACAATAAGGAAAATCCGGGGACCATGGGCCCACCTCGGGTCAAATGAGGCGGCGTACCAAATTTACATATGTTACATGTCGTGGCGTTACTTTAGGGTAGTCGGGTCCTATTTATGGGAGTTCTAGAGGTTTAGGAAATTCTTCCAACATTTTGCACACTTTTTAGTTCAATTCTACTGATTGAAAAAGAGAAAACTTTAGGCGCGGATTCCGGAGGGTAGACTTATTCCCGAGGCTCATATCCTACATATTCAGTCTAAGACATGCCATAGAAAGAAGGGTGAAGCCTTACATACCTTTTCTGCTTCTTATGCGACTCCAAATTCAAGTTGCAAATCCTCCAAAATCTACAATTTGGTCACATTTACCAAACCTTAATTAGAACATTTAGAAGTGGAATCTTAAGGCAACATTTGTCTACCGAAATTTCGGCAGCATTTCCCTGTAAATACATCGTCCCCAAGAATCTATCTTGGCCAATTTCAATCAACAACAATCCGGGAATTCAACCCGGCCAAACAATCAACAATACCAACAATTTTTCTAGAAACATTTCAATATCCAACTCAATCCAATTCAATTCACACAATCTTTCAACAACACAATCAACATATTACTTTACCGAAACCTTCCAATTCAACAACAACCATGCACGTCATCATAATTCATGTACACTTACTTTAACAACAGCCTTCATTCTATATCACATAATCCATAACAATCCAATTGCTAAATAAAACTAATTCATCACATTCTACCATCACCACTTCCATGCATATTTCCATAAATTTTTCATTCATTTCTTAATATTCCAATGACAACCAACATGCTACATACACTTCATGCATATTTCTATGAATTCTCATCCTGTTTATACATTATAACAACAAACAACATACTACATAAAATCATTCCAACACCACACAACACACGGCCAATACCATACATGCACGGCCACACTTCAACATCATTGATTTCATGTTTTTCATGCATTTCTCCATATCACAACATGTACCAAGCATCCATAACACATAAAGGAAGATTAGTTCTTACCTTTTTCCTTCAACTTCCCACTTGACTATAGCTATGAACTTGCACCAAGGAGGGGATTTCTTGCTCCAACACTTGCACCATGTTAAAGAGGACCTTCAACTTAGTAGGAATACTAGAAGAAATAATTTTTTGGAACAAGATTTCAAGGGGTCAAAATCCCCTAGCCATGGCCGAAACCCTCTCTTTTTCTCCACTCTCCTCATTTTTTTTTTGTTCTTCTTTTTGTCTTGAATTGGAAGGTAAACTCATATATATATATATATCCAATCATGTGAGGGGCACATGCCCCTCTCTAGAAATTTCTTGACTTTTCCCACCTTTTTCTTGAAATTAAAGAAAGAAGACTAAGTGTCTTCTTGTGTACACCTTAGACCCCATTAATTAAAAATGTGCACATATTCCACACAAGTCACACGGCCAACATGTCCTTTCAAGAACCTTCATGAAATTTTTGTGACATTCCCGTCTTGCCCTCCGACTTTCCTTGATATTACCATTTACCATTTTGTGAGTTTCTCTTTTTACCCTTAACCTTTCTCAATATTTCCATACAATAATATTCATAAATAATATCCATAACCAACTTGTACATTAAAATAATTTTTGAAAATGGTCTCGCCCTTAACTTTCCACGATGACTTTGGAATTTCCAAACACACAAGATACGGGCTATAACATCCTCCCCCCCCCCCCCTTTAGAACATTCGTCCACGAATGTTTAACTGACCTTGTGGGGTCTTGTAGCACTTCGGAAGGGGGTTCCTTTATAATTGCCCTTTTCTCCATGTCCACTCTCTATCTGTTATCCTACTTTCCTTACTATTAAACTCCCGGATCCTTACATGAGTCCTCATTCCATGTCATGGGTTTGTTTTATAGCTGCTCTTTCCATTATGCCCGTTCCTTATCCCTTACCTTGTTTTCCTTATAATCGAACTCCTTGACCCCTCACGAGTTATTGCTCCATGTCATAGGATTTTCTAACTCACTGTGTCAGCTCATTTTCCTTGTTCTTTCCGGGCCTTTCCTTTTCTACTATTGTCTCGTCACCGCACCTTAACGGAAGCCATGTCTTTGTACACAATCCTTACTTAACAATTCAGTGTAGCCGTAGGCTATTTCTTTATCCTCGGATCTATCTCTTAGTATACTCATTGTTATTTCACTTCTACTCTTCTCCCAAGTATTCTTGCGACACGCCGACGTATTTTAAACTCTAATTCCAAGCTAATAGATTTCCTTTTCTGACACTTGATAGTGTTGCAATTCCTTTTTAGGTCTACTATAATATGGCCTCCCCCCCCTTTAGGGGGCTCCTTATATGCCAACAATCCTTCTACGAAATCTTGGTCTATCCCTTATCCCCTATCTTCTTGAGGTTTCTTACCTTTCACCTCCCTACGATACATTGATCTCTTTGTTTTCCATCTACTCACTCTTTATTTTCCAAATGTTGTTATACTAGAATTTCCAATCTTTACCTATAGTAGAACAATAATAAATTACCCGGCAACACTTTCACCGTTCATCTTTACCACCCTTCGAACTTCGGTACCCTTACGTGATCAATGCCCCTTTTTTCGTAGCTCCGGTCGCTGGGACTCACATGTCCTCCGATACAATCATATATGGGATACGCTACACCTTTATATATTTATATATATATATATATATATATTATCTAATAGCCCACAAAATACTTCCAAACGCGGTTCAAGCTTAGCCTAATTCCAGGGCTGTGATCCCTTTTCTGTCTCTTCACCGAGCTAGTCTGCCTCGTCCCACGTGTCTTCTTATAATCTCCAACCATTCCGTATATCCTAGTGTTCCTTAGACTACCCTAGCTTTTCATTTGTCTCTTATGTCTCAATATATAGAATTTCTTGCCAACTTCCCAGGGGGTCACCCATCATGAAATTGCTCCCACCTGAGCACGCTTAACCCAAAAACTTCATTGGAATTTGGTATCTTAATGTTGACATTTTCGCGTCCGCTTTCTCACATGACCTTTATTGCATATTCTGGAGCAAGTCGAAATCTTACACGTTCCGAAACATTTTCGTAACACGTCCTTTCTTTTATAATTACCGTTTTACCCTTCTCGATTTCCAATGTTCACCTTCCGTCTGTGTGTATGGTTACCTCCTCTCCTAGACTTCCAGATTCCTAATTGTAGTGATCGCACCTTCGTCGTCATGCCAAACCCATAACCTTTCTGAACCGACGCATCTCACTTATTACCTATTTACAGTATCTTCTGTCCCCGTTTCTTCCGGTTGGGCGAATCTATTTTGACAGAACCTCCTTTGCCATTCTTACTTTTCAAAATCTGTACGTAACAAATATCGATAATACTTCACAGAACATGCGGCTATATGACATATTCCCGCCGTCCAGAACTTCCAGTTTCGAGTAACAGAGCAAATATGCAGTCTTACCTCTATGACTTGCCACATCGTCATTCGCCTTTTTCCGTCGCTACTGGACGTCTGCAAAAATCGACGGTTAGTATAAGGAATCTTATTTCCTATGACTTGGCTCTATCGCACGATCTAAGACAGAAAGAAGGTCAACATTTCCTAGATGCCCCGCAGCCTCCTGTTTATAAATGTGGCCGGCTTCACACCCATAAACAGGATTCTGCCGGACACGACTTTGCAGACAACCCCTTAGACCGACCTGCTCTGATACCACTCTGTCACACCCCGATCTCCCTAGGGTGTGATGGGCACCCGACCCCATATCTAGAGCCGAGCGAACCCGCTGACTCTTATTACACATATAAACTCGTGGATCAATTAAGAATAAAATACATAGTAAGCTCTCAAATTTTTTTTTTGTTTGTTTTTTTTTCTTTTTTTTTCATAAGTAAGGTCTATCATCATATGTGACCCGCGACATGAAACGTAATAACATTGTGACGGTTGAAGCTGTCTACCAAGCTGACACTCTATACTCATGACTCTGTCTGCAAAGTCTCTAACATTGAACAGACACCATTGCTCATATACTCTGACTCGGCACCACTCCAGAACAAGTGGAGCCCGCCAACTCCGCTGGAACATCTTCTATGATAACTGTGGCTCAGCTGGTGTACGTGCGCGGCATGAACGCAGCCCCCGAAGAAGGGGGATCAATACGAGTAATGTACTGAGTGTGTAAGGCATGAATAGTGACATATTAAAGGAATATACGGTATGAATAATAACGGAGTAGACATATGGAGCTTATCTTGGGACAGAAATAACCTGTACATATGAATGCCTTTCAGGCAGATGCCATGCATGCTTAGTCTTTTTTTTTCAGAAAACAGTACTTCTTATTTAATTGTACAGAAAACAGAACGTTTCAGAAAACGGTATCCTTTATTCACATTTACAGACGTCGAGTACATCAGCTCTCCCACCCCCCTCCCCAACAGTGTCCCAACATATCATATATAAATATATATAACATATAAAGACGCCGTATCCGGCTCTCCCATATCCCGCGTCCGGGACGAAATCCAGCTGAATCAGGTGGTGATGTAACAGTGGCCCTTCCCCTTTTCCTCATATACATATACATATACATATTCACATTCATATACATATGTCATACAATTGGCATGCATGAGAGCCCAAAGAAAGTCATGTGTCCGTCGGAGTGACGTAAGGTCGGTGACCTCCGATTACATTATGGAATAATCATGGTCACTTTGTCTAACCTTGAAGGAACGAGTATTTTAAGGCGAGACTACCAACGGAAAATAGCCTTAAGAGAGAGCATAGAATCAAATTATGGACATTATAACCGCCGACTAATATGCTTTGAAGTATTTTAGAAACTAGTGTCATAGCTAAGGAATAGAATTGCGGTTCAAGAACTAGTATAACACTTTCATATTCACATAGGATTCTTAGCTCAAGACTCTTAGTCATGGAATCATTCTTGTCGTACTTATCGTAGGCATATTCTCTTTCTCAACATGATCATTATCATTGTCATCATAGGAGTATCTTCGTTAGCATAGTTACAGTACTTGTCATTCGGTGAACGGAATACGGATCAAGGGTTTCTTTGGATTCTGCTTCAAAATAAATCAAACGGGGCAATAAGGAAAATCCGGGGACCATGGGCCCATCTCGGGTCAAATGAAGCGGCGTACCAAATTTACATATGTTACATGTCGTGGCGTTACTTTAGGGTAGTCGGGTCCTATTTATGCGAGTTCTAGAGGTTTAGGAAATTCTTCCAACATTTTGCACACTTTTTAGTTCAATTCTACTGATTGAAAAAGAGAAAACTTTAGGCGCGGATTCCGGAGGGTAGAGTTATTCCCGAGGCTCATATCCAACATATTCCGTCTAAGACATGCCATAGAAAGAAGGGTGAAGCCTTACATACCTTTTCTGCTTCTTATGCGACTCCAAATTCAAGTTGCAAATCCTCCAAAATCTACAATTTGGTCACATTTACCAAACCTTAATTAGAACATTTAGAAGTGGAATCTTAAGGCAACATTTGTCTACCGAAATTTCGGCAGCCCTGTAAATACATCGTCCCCAAGAATCTATCTTGGCCAATTTCAATCAACAACAATCCGGGAATTCAACCCGGCCAAACAATCAACAATACCAACAATTTTTCTAGCAACATTTCAATATCCAACTCAATCCAATTCAATTCACACAATCTTTCAACAACACAATCAACATATTACTTTACCGAAACCTTCCTATTCAACAACAACCATGCACGTCATCATAATTCATGTACACTTACTTTAACAACAGCCTTCATTCTATATCACATAATCCATCACAATCCAATTGCTAAATAAAACTAATTCATCACATTCTACCATCACCACTTCCATGCATATTTCCATAAATTTTTCATTCATTTCTTAATATTCCAATGACAACCAACATGCTACATACACTTCATGCATATTTCTATGAATTCTCATCCTGTTTATACATTATAACAACAAACAACATACTACATAAAATCATTCCAACACCACACAACACACGGCCAATACCATACATGCACGGCCACACTTCAACATCATTGATTTCATGTTTTTCATGCATTTCTCCATATCACAACATGTACCAAGCATCCATAACAGATAAAGGAAGATTAGTTCTTACCTTTTTCCTTCAACTTCCCACTTGACTATAGCTATGAACTTGCACCAAGGAGGGGATTTCTTGCTCCAACACTTGCACCATGTTAAAGAGGACCTTCAACTTAGTAGGACTACTAGAAGAAATAATTTTTTGGAACAAGATTTCAAGGGGTCAAAATCCCCTAGCCATGGCCGAAACCCTCTCTTTTTCTCCACTCTCCTCATTTTTTTTTTTTGTTCTTCTTTTTGTCTTGAATTAGAAGGTAAACTCATATATATATATATATATATATATATATATATATCCAATCATGTGAGGGGCACATGCCCCTCTCTAGAAATTTCTTGACTTTTCCCACCTTTTTCTTGAAATTAAAGAAAGAAGACTAAGTGTCTTCTTGTGTACTCCTTAGTCCCCATTAATTAAAAATGTGCACATATTCCACACAAGTCACACGGCCAACATGTCCTTTCAAGAACCTTCATGAAATTTTTGTGACATTCCCGTCTTGCCCTCCGACTTTCCTTGATATTACCATTTACCATTTTGTGAGTTTCTCTTTTTACCCTTAACCTTTCTCAATATTTCCATACAATAATATTCATAAATAATATCCATAACCAACTTGTACATTAAAATAATTTTTGAAAATGGTCTCGCCCTTAACTTTCCACGATGACTTTGGAATTTCCAAACACACAAGATACGGGCTATAACAGAATGTTCCTATGGGGGAAAGAAGTTACACCTCATAAATTTTTGTGCCATTTGTGTCATAAGTAAACTAACGTAAGCCTATAGATGCCATGGAACCCCCATAAGGCTAAGAAAGACTTTGAACAAATGTTAAGCATGTGCGATGAGGTTTCGGGGTTTAACAAATCAAATGTGTTATTACCCGTATTCTCGGGGTTAAACTAGGAGTGCTTAATGTAATGAGGAGGTCGTGTTTTAAGGTACTTGAATCATATCATATTCGTATCATAAGTTTTGAAGTCAAGGAAGCTGCAAAATAATAGTCGGCAAAAAGTAGCGCAAGTTACGTTCATAAATTTTGCTGAAATTTGGGTCTAATGTCACTAAGCTTTTCACCCAATATACTTAGAGTTACAAGGTGATCCACTTATCAAATTGAAGGTCTACGAGTCTAGTTTCCAACGCATTAAACCGTTCATCCATAAGACATCAGAACAGAGAGATATTAGCGTTTTTACGAGACCGCACAGTCAGTCAATTTGGGGCCCACTTAGGCGGTGGTCGACCTACTTCGTTTTAAAACGATTAAGACGACCATTTTCACTCATATTTCGATCCAAATTCGTCCATACACTCCTACTAACCCTCTCTAACAGTTCTCAAAGGCTCAAGGGTGAATTCAAATCCAACAACTCAAAACCTCTACTAAAGTCTTGAAGACTACAAGAAGTTGCTCCATGGTGTTGTGGTGTGATTAAGGGTGGTTGTGAGCTGAACCAGCTGTGGATATTGATTCATAGCTACTGATTGAGGTAATTAAATTATTTTCTTGGTTTTTCTTAAGGTTAATTCTATGTTGGTTGTGTTACTTGGGTGCAAAACCACAAGATAGAACTTGATATGGCATAAGGGTGTTGTTGTCTCTTTGTGGACTGTTTTAAGACTATATACATGACTTGTTGTGGCTGCAAAATATGGAAAATAATATGATTATAATATGGTTTCTGTTGTTTTGTATATCTATATGTTTATCAAGTGAATACAAATGAAACATATGAAACTTGAGATTGAAAGTGAAGATTGAAGTTTTAGGCGTGCGGACTGTTTTGAAGGTTAATTTTATGATGCTTTGGGCTGAAAATGATATGGTAAGCATAAGTATGATGTTATGAAGGTTGTATACTGATTTATGGAACCAGAATTGGATTCAAATTATGCATCGTTATTTATAAAATGAGCTTGCCGTTCAGTATGGTTGTTAAGGAAATCGGAGAAGCTTATATTGAATCACTGTTATTTTTGTTGTTGTTGTTGTTGTTTTTGTTGTTTTTGTTGTTTTTACCGGGCTGTTTGATGACCCTTAGTGGTCTTTGGGATGTAGTATGAACAGGGAAGGTGCTGCCCGATTTTCCGTAGGTTATAAGATTTTGCAAAGTATGATAGTTGCAACACTGTTTGTTGACGAAGATATCATTTCACTTGTTGTAGACGCAAGAGGATTATGTTAAGCTTTGTTGTGAATTGAGAAGGAGATTATCCACGTATGTAAGGCTATCCCTTTTATTCTTTTTGGCATGAATCATATGAGAAGAACGAAACGAACGAACGAACGAACGAACGAATGTTAGACATAATGATTCCATTTTTAGAATGCTAGAAACCTTATGTTTCTTTGGACTCCTGATGATATTATTACTTCATGTTTATGATTCTTGAACTGATCTTAAGGTCCTTGATCCAGTAAAGGTAAGATATGTTGATGATGTTAGTCCCATAACGATATTCAGAGGTTACCGACTTTACGTCACTCCGAAAGGCTCAGATGTAACCTTTATGAGTAAGTCATGCATTGTATATATATATGTATACGTTTATTTTACCCCACCGAGCCATGCTATAGTCGGTCGGGTATGGCACATATTGTGTACACCACTGTAGTTGGGTACGAATAATACTGAGCCTGTCATGGCCAGGTACGGATAACACCGAGGCTATATTTTATGGCCGGGTACGGTATTATGATGTATGTACATAATTTTGAAAGAAAGCATGCATATCATGTGCCCTCAGAGGCACTTTCAGATATATAGAGTTATACAGATATATTCAGACATACAGATTGACTCTCATGTCTCACATTCCTTTCATGATTCTTATGCATATGTTGTTTTCATGCCTTACATACTCGGTACATTATTTGTATTTACTCCCCTATTGCTTAGGGGGCTGCGTTTCATGCCCGCACTTCCCGAGATACAGGTTGGTGATCCGTCTATTAGGATGTCAGCTCAGCGGATGAGGTTGATGCACTCCATTTTTTCCGGAGATGCCAGAAGTCAGCATGGTCTTATGTATATACATATGTATGGGTATGGCGGGGCCCTATCCCGACCACGTTTTGTTATGTTTTCCAGTAGAGGCTCGTAGACAGTTATGTAAAGCCAAACGATGTCGAAACATGAGGTTTCATATGTTGTCACAGAGATGATTATGATAGCCTTATCCGCTCATGCAGTATGTCCAGCATATTCATATAGATGGGTCTTTCAGATTAATTGATACATGCCTATTTCCTTCTGAGTTTATCGAGAATCATATGATGGCTCTATCGGCCTACCTATGTTTATGTTGATGTGACAGATGTATGTCAGATAGTGCTTGACTAGTACGGTCAAGTGCTATCGTGGCCCTCTAGCTTGGGTCGTGACATTTATAATCTAACATGAATAGAAATATATAACATAACCTGTATGAAACATGGAAATGTGTACATTTCATGGAATTGAGGAATATTAGTTCATGACTTGTAATTTAGAACCCATGGAATTAAAAGCATGAGCATTTGTGGATTAGGGACATGTTCATGAAAATCATAATGACGCATCATGAATACAGTTAATGAACCATAAATAACCATGGTATATAGTTTTACATCTGTTTAGGGTTATCATGAACTGAAGGATAATCTTGATTCTGGGGCGAAACGTGTTTCATGGATCAAACGTGGCATGGGGAATAACAAAGATGTTCCCACACGCGGATTGAAACCCTACATACCTTAATCACTCTAAAACTTGAAGAACAGGTCTTAACTTTTGAAGAAGAAACCCCAAAAATCTGAACTTAAAAACTTGAGGTGGGTTTTCTTGAAAACCCTAAGACGTTAGAGTAGAATCTTTTTAAGAATCAATTTATAAGTGTTAGAATAACTTAGGAATACATAGGAGAGGCTTACCTTGATGTGGGAGAATGAGGAGATGATAAAAGTCGTGCTAGGGCTTGAAGAACTAAAAAATAGAACAAAATTTTTGAAAAACACGACTTTAATGAATCTCGAGTGTGTCTGCATTTGCATCTACGCCGTAGTTTGAATTTTGTGGATGCAGATGCTAAATCATATCAAAACAGAATGCTAGAATCTTCGAGATTTAAATTTGGTCAAAAATGCATTGAGAAATGCGTCGCAGATTGCTTTTTGCGCCGCATATTAAAATGTGCATCACATATGTGTGCCTAGCGGACTGCTCTATGACCCTTCAATAAAACGATCATAACTTTTTTTTACAGTGATCCGTTTAGCCTGGTCCTTATGTGGATGGAAAGTTATTTCAAAGGGATACAATTTCATTAAGGAAGTTTTCCCAAATTCCCAATTAATTAGGGGGGTATGCTAGCTTGAAGTAAGGCCTCGTGAACACTAACTTGAAAACATGGTTCGTTTAGCCCCATGTTTCAATACTCTAGTTCGCAAGTACGGGATGTTACACAGTGTCAGCACCGGTGAGGGTTTGTCCGCAGGTGCGTTGTCGTTGGCAGTGTTATATTCCATTTTCTCCATTTCGAACTTAAACATTTCATTTTCATATTTGAAGCTTGGGACTTCAGATTTCAGAGATTTTGGAGGAGTTTTATAAGATTCTTCGTAGAGGTAAGATTTAACCTTCTTTTTACCACTCTAACTTCAATTATTGTGAAATTTCATCATTGAAAATCATGATTTGGGTAGAGAAATTGGGATTTTCGAACCCTAAGTTGAAAAAAATTGTTCGAATAGTAAGTCGATTTGATGTTGGATTGGACTCATTTTCGGTATTTAGGCTCTATGAGCTATGAGTAAACTGACTTCAAGGCGAAATTACAATTTTGCCCTTCGGGGCTTGGGATTGCCTTTTTGGGTGAATTTTTGGGGGATTATTAATATAGCAAGATGGGTGTCTAGAACTCGTATGCTTACGTGGAATCTGTATTTTAATAGACTGGGACCATTCAGAGGCTCTACAATAGGGGATGGCTTTGTTGTAAGCAGCGAACTCAAATCAGGCAAGTTTAGATGTTACGTGACTCTATTTAAAGTGCGCGGTTGGTTAAAATACTAATAAATAGAGAGTTATAGGGAATTAAAGGGGCTCCTACACTTGTGAAGTGACGAGCACTTGTATTGGGTACTGGTGCCATGTTATTGGCATTAACTGATAGCTTAGATTGCTATATATGAATTGTGATTGAGACATGAGATCTCTTATTTTTATGCTTCTATGCTTTATACCTGTCTTACTTGTGATTGTGTGTTCTTATCACTCTTTAATACTCGTTTAAAAGTGGAAAAGAGCTACGATTGAGCCTTTACATTATAGCCTTGTTGATTATTATGTACATGTGATATTCAGGTTGTCATATGTTATCTCATGCATATTACACTTGAGGGTACATATCTGATGTCTGATGGGAAATGGTTTTGGTCAGAGTGATGGGTATAATATGAGCCTAAATTGGCTTAATACAGGTAATATGAGGTTAATTGGCTAAGTGTAGATAAAAGTGAGCCTAATTGGCTAAGTGTAGAGATTGGAAGGTGGCTAGGAACCCGATGGGAAATGGTTCTGGGTTGTGTATGGACTTCGCGAGTCCCCCATAGGTCATGTATTCCATATTACAAAGCGTGTGTATACTAGTGATGGAAAGACCTTACATTATATTGCATTTGCATATCATATCATTTCATGAATTCCTTGTTGGATAACCTATTTGAATTGTCGATTGAAATGTACTTATCCTCTTTAAGTAACTAAGTGAATATTGTGAACTTGGAGGATTCTCATAATTAAATTTATTAGTTTATACCTTTTGTTATGTTGTTCTAATCCCGGCTAAGTGTGGAATAATCATTTGGGAGACCAACCCTCGTCATCGTTTTAGTTTAGGATCAGTTGATGATGATACTGAGTACACGTTGATAGCTTATACTCACTCTACACTTGATGCAACTTTTGTGTGCAGATTCGGTTCCTAGCACGAGCGGAGCTCGAGACTTCACCGCCTGTTGAGGAGTTGCTTTAGAGGATTCGGGGTGAGCTGTTAGTTGATACGTAACACCGAATTCTTCTTTATTTACTTATTTCTGTCTTTCCCTATTCTAGACAATGTAGTTGGATACTATCTCAGACTTATGTTTCCATCTTAGTAGTTCTTGCATTGTGACACCCAGTTTTGGAATGGTTTTACTTATCATTTTGTGTATTTATGATGATGACACATTATTTAGACTCCAAAAGGTTTTCTTCTTATTATTTTGTGCATGTTATACTTGTATAAATTGGTTAATAGATTGTTGATGGTTCACCTACCAGGTAGGGGTAGGTGCCTTCACGGCTTTGAAAATTGGGTCGTGACCATTATCCTTTGTTTGAGTTAATTTGAATACCGTTGGCTTTTGTTTTAATATTTTAGGGAATTTTGAAAAAAAAAATCACTTTTCCCTTTCTGTGAAAGAGGCCCGTGATTGTCCAAATTTATAGTTAATACTCCACCCATTTCTCATTTATTAAATTAAGAAATATTAATTTGTTTTCTTAATTTTACTCTTATCATTAAGTAACTATTTCCCAAACTTATGACATAATACTAGTCATATTTAGATTTCCAAAGCATAGTTAATATAGGTAACTAAGTAAAATAAGCACTTAATAAATAATTTTACAAGGAGAGTACAAAGGCAATACTGAACTGTTAAAAGGGAACAGAGGGAGTACTAAACTGAGTCAATCATTGCACACAATCAGATCACTCATATATAAATTACAAATAACTTTATTTAATAAGTATAAATTAGTAATCTAAAATAAATGATAATTTACTTATGATTACATCTCTATTTGGTTGAAAACGTCCTGTTCTGGAAGAAAGCTGCATAATACTCTTGGGATTTTTGGGCATACGAAGCACCATAAAAGGTTAAAAGCCAAAATGTTAACAATAGAAATCTTTGTTTTATTACATGTTTTTAAACAGATATAACTAAATTTACAGAAGTTAATGCATTTCGCATTTTTGGGAAAAGAAAAATCTCAAATGTCACGACCCAAACCGATGGGCCATGACCAGTGCACGAACTGGACGCCTATATATGAACCTGCTCGATATGATCAGACCGAAACTGGAAACAATATGGCAATCTGCAAAAGCACGTTGTGAACTCATCATATCATACATCAAAAAGAACCTGTCTCTTGAGAAGCCACAGCTAACCAAACATAACAAAATATGTAAGCCGATAAGGCTGCCACTATGCACGGGAATATCCAAAACGAACTATATATCTGCATAACTGATCAAACTTTATATACGCAACCACATATGTCTACAGACCTCTAAGAGTATAAAAGAGCCTATGTCAAAGGATCTATACCAAAACGACTCGAGCTCCGGAACACTAAAGCCCTCCAAGCAGCTGAGCTGAAGTACTAAACCGGAGGATCACCAAACTGAGTGTCTGTACCTACGGGCATGAAACGCAGCCCCCGAAGAAAGGGGGTTTGTACGAATAGTGTACTGAGCATGTAAGGCACAAAATCAACATGTACATAAAATCCTGGAAAACATTTGAGACATGCCAATGAATGGGCAAAATAAATGCATCAGTATAGCTATATCAAAGAAACACATATATCTATATAAATATCACAACAAAGGCCACAACGTCACCCCTGTCAACTGTGCCATATATATGCACACCACAGCAAAGGCCATAGCGTCACCACCTGTAAACTGTGCCATACATATATACATCACAACAAAGGCCATAGCGTCACCCCCTGTCAACTGTGCCGTACATATACACATCACAACAAAGGCCACAGCGTCACCCCCTGTCAACTGTGCCATACATATATACATTAGAACAAAGGCCACAGCGTCACCCCCTGTAAAATGTGCCATATATACACACAACAAAGGTCACAGCGTCACCTCTTATCAACTGTGTTTTATATATATACAACAAAGGTCACAACATCACCCCTTGTCAATTGTGCCTTATATATATACAACAAAGGTCACAGCGTCACCCCTGTCAACTGTGCCTTATATATACATAAAGAATGTAAATGAGTGCAGTCCATAATTAAAATGAAATAATAGAACTCTGTAATGTCACAAAATAGCTATATACATATATTATACTCATGGCATGCATAGGAGTTCAACTAAAAACTATCGCTCTATCCTACCTTAAAGGAACAATTTATAAGGTGAGATCAACAACAATAAAATTAATCAAGAAAATCAATAAATAGCTTAACATTTTTTTACATCATCGTTGAAATCATATTTGAGACCTTTAAGCATAAAATCACCCTCAATGTAATCCTCATAAAAACATTCTCATGTTTAAGATCATAAGAAGCTTTAAGAGTCATAAACTTCTAGCTTTTGAAATCAAGGCGGTTATGGAAACACTTATGGACTCATACCATAGGAATCATGCCTTTGAAAGAAAGGGACGAGCCTTAACATACCTTTCGGTCACCTTAGTCGTTCAACGTTTGTCCTTCCAAGCTCGTAAATCTACATATAAACCATTCATACTATTATTAGGCTCAATGTCATACACTCATCTTAAGCCTTCAATTTAATTCTGTTTAGAATCTGCCGAAATTCGGGCAGCACCTCCCTTGTTTATATGCGTAGCCCGAAATCACAATCCAACAACCAACAACAACAAAAACAATACCAACATCACAATAATATTATCAACACCAATAGGCTCCATAAAACATACCACACGATGTTTTCCAAATTTCTCAACTAACCATAACAATATCCACAATACCATAATCAAAGAATTATATTCAATTTAATCACAAATTAATCCAAAATCTCATTTCAAATTCATTCCATAGTCATCATCTTCACTTTAATAATTTGCAACTTCTATACTATGATTCTATTCTTTTATAGGACTTGCTAAATCTTCGAATAAAATTAATCATGAGAAATAGGATGGAGAACATACCTTACACTAGAAGAACTTCACCCCACTCAACTTCTTCCAAGACCAAATTTATCACAACATTAAGTGGAGACAAGAACAATCCTTCTCCATGACTTAGCTTCGGGCTTTGGAGTATAATCCTCTTTTGTGATGGTATAGAATGTTTTGGAATGGTGGAAAGCCTTCAAGAATATTCTTGTAGTGGAGAGAGAAGTGTGGAAAATTCTAGAGAGGTGTGGAGAGGTTAGGGGGGGGGGGTTCTAGAGGATTATGGAGTTGAAGAAAAATGACTAAAATGAAGTGCAGAGGCCCTTTTATAGGTGCCAAATTTGGATTGGGCCGGGTCAAAACATAAGTGCGCTTTTAAGTGGATTTTTCGGATTCCCGCCTAGGTTCCGGTTCCTCTGACTGTCCGTTTTAAAATGCCCATAACTCCCTGCTCAGATGTCGGATTGACGAACGGTTTGTTGCATTCGAAACTAGACTCGATGAACTTCATTTTAGTCTTTTGAAACACCTTAAAACTCCGCATATACTCGGATATATACCCCTCCAAGGTTGATCCAAAATTCTGTCTAGAATTCTGCCAATTGTTTTTCCAACTTTTCGACAAACTTATTTTCTTCGCTTTGCTTGGTCCCGGAATCTTCTAAAACTCTCCATGCATGATATTTATCATTAATCATACTTGATAATGGTTATGTCCTTTGGTTTCAAGGTTGTCCTTCCCGATTACGACTTATGAGATCGTAATTCATCATTACTTCATTGTTACTAACTTCTCATGGCTTGTACCTTCCAAAACTTCATGGAACGACTCTGATACTCCATTAATATGGTGAAGTACGTGGCATGCTCATGCTCTGAGAATGTGAGGTGTAACATCCTTCCCCCCTTAGGAACTGTTACATCCGACATTTTTGCTTATTCGAAAATTCAAGGTAATTGACTTGAAATGAATAAGGCCACAATTGGACCTTACTTGGCATGAATGTGTAGGTAATGAATACAATGGTGTGGAATTACGAAAGGTGGCCAAGGGCAAAATTTGGAATTTTGGAAATTTGCCTTATGGATTGCAATATGTAGCCAACAAGTTGGACTTAAAAAAAATAATAAAACAAGGCCCAAAAGGGGAGGCCCAACCAGCCATGCTATGTAAAAAGAAGGGCCCAAGTCCATGATTTAATTAGGTAATATTATATATGGTTATACATATCCATAGAAGGTTCAAGAAAGCAAGAAAAAAAATCAAGAAAAAGGAACAAGACCATTTCGGGTTTGAGAGGAGAAAAAGAAAGAAAAGAAAGAAAATTTTTGGAGTCTAATCCTTGAGTTTAAAATTCAATTCTTGTGGGAATACTACTAAGTGCAAAGTCCTCTACAACTTGGTACAATTAGTTTGGCAAGAGGACAAGTTTAGTGCCAAGTGAAGAACTTGAAGAAAGGTAAGCATTTTATGCTTTTGATATGTTATGGAAGGTATATGTATGTTGTAGTATGTGTGAATGAATGAAAAACATGGAAATTTTGTGTGTTGAAAAATATGCTTGTTGGCCGAATACATGTACATGTATTACATGTCTTGGATGATTTGGATTCATGTTGTAATTTAGTTGTAGTATGGTGGAAATTGTATTAGAAATGGAAGTGGAATGAATTAGTGAAAATTGAAGAATGTAGGAGGTGGCCGTGTGGTATTGTTATGTGTTGATGGAGTATGAATTTGATCTTGTTTGTATGTTAAGTATGTTATGGTGAAGTGAATGGAAAGACAACAATCTTTATTGTCTTGGAAAAATGGTTATCAAGTTGTTGTAGGAAAGTATGCAACTTTGTTATGATTTATGTAAAAATGGAAATGAATGTATCAAGAGGCAAATTATGATTATTGTTGATGAATTTGGAAGATGGAAATGTATAATGAACTTGTATGTTGAAGGTTAGGAAATATTGGAAAAGTAGTGGCTTAATGGAGAGTTTGAATGTTTGCATATCTTATGTATATTGTGTGAAAATGGTATGATATGCCTTCGACGTATGTTGTAATGATTTTGATGGTTGATGAATATGAAAATGATAAGTTTGGTTTGGAAATGTAAGTTTGAAACGAAAGATGTTTCGTTATGTCGAAAGATGGCTAGTGATGCCATAGTGTATGTTTTAATGTCTATTGTTGTTTTGATGTTATTCTGGGTTGTTGTGATGATGAATTGAGCCGAGCTAAGTCTCGGGGATGTCTTATATATAGAGGAAATGCTGCCGAAATTTCGGTAGGGAAGTATGTGTTAAGTTGGACTATTGAAAATTTTGGAACTAACAAATGGTAAACTTGATCATTTCTAGATTTTGGACGAAATTGGGATTGACGCCAAGCGAGCGTAAGGTGCTATCGAGGTATGTGAAGCATTTCCCTTTGTTCCTAGGCATGTTCTGGATGTGATAGGCTCGGCCACGAGCCTTAAGTACGACTCTGTTCCCCGGAATTCGAGACGGAAAACCGCTCCAATTCCTTCAATTCAATTGAAGCTATTTTCTTACAAATTGCCTTTAAAGTGAGTTTTTGTACAATATTTCCCTAAACGGAGTCGGAACACTTCCAAACGATTATGGATGACCTCATAAGGTCTATTAGCGATAATTTACATATGTTTCCTCGAGTTGGTCCGAGGCGGGCCCGCAAGGCCCGATATCTTCTGTAATACTTTAAATACTTCCGTTTTGTCCGATTTTCTCAGAAACCATCTGAACTATTATTTTGATCATGATACAACTATTTTTATGAAATTCTTACAAAATGATTTCTGAACATCTGAGAATCTGATTCTAATAATAATCTGTCGTGCCTTCCCAAGTAGGATATAGGCGCGTACTATGCATACTAACCGTATACTCTGATTTTGACTCGCCGTTTGGCACCCTTCAGTCTGATTGAGTCTGTATGTGAGTCTGTATGTATGTGGTTTCTCATGGATCTGTTCGTGGCTGTCTCAATGCATTCCTTCACTGCGTCCCAGGCCAGGTTCTGTTATCGTGCATATTCCTCTGCATTGTTCACCGCGTCCCTCGGTGTGCGGGCCGGGATCTGTTATATCTATATGATTATGATATATTGATCTGTGTATGGGGATGGCGGCCAGGATGGCATCTGATATGATCTGATCTGATCTGATTCTGTCTGTCCACCGCGTCCCGTACTAAGAGGGCCGGGTTCTGTTTACCGCGCCCCCAGACAGGGCCGGGATCTGTATGTCTGTATGCATGTGCCATCAGTGTTTATATAAGCACGTGCCTCCGTATGATTCTGTATGATTTAGTATGACTCTGCACTACTCTGCATGCATAATTCTGTCTGGTATACTTCTGTCTGTCCGCCTGAATTTCGACTATGTCTGTATGTTCGTATGGATTCTGGTTCTGTACGTCTGTATGGGTTCCGATTCTGTACGTCTGTATGGATACTGATCCTGCTCATCTGTCCGGATTATGATTCCGTCTGTCTGTCTGAACCATGATTCTGTTTATCTGTATGGACCACGATTCTGTATGTCGGTCTGCATCATGACTCTGTCCGTCCGTCTGATGTATGGTTCTGTCCGTTATATTTCTGTGACTCCGGTTCGGACTATGATTGTATCTGTTATGTTTCTGCTTTACATACTCGGTACATTTTTCATACTGACCCCCGTTCATCGGGGGCTGCGCTACATGCCCGCAGGTACAGACGCACCAGGTGATAAGCCGCCAGCGTAGGGTTCTGATTCAGCTGTTTTGAAAAGCTCCTTTGATCCGGAGCATACACTTTTGGTATATATCTTCTGTTTTCCGTATGTTCTGCATGTATGGAAATTCTGGGTACGACGGGGCCCTGTCCCGTCATATGATTCTGTATGTCTGTAGAGGCCTGTAGATAGATGTGTGGGTTACGGGTTTCGTCTGTATGTTAGCCTTATCGGCTTACCTGTAAATGTCTGCATGTTCAGGTATATATATATGTTTGTGCGTGTGCCGTATCTGTATCGGCCTACTTCTGTAATACCCGTTTGAAAAAAAAAAATCTGTACGATACGAAATTCGATCAGGTAGGTATGTACGGCTACCCAGCTAGGGTGCCAGTCGCGGCCCACGGGGTTGGGTCGTGACAGGAACATTCATCCTCGAATGTTGTAGCTTGCGAGCTTACGACGCTTTTATTAGTTTCTTGAAATGGTTGTCCTCCTTTAGTTCCTGCTCTCCATGCTCTTATACTATGGGCTCATTGGTCTTCTTTCATATCCTCCCAATTCTCTATCGAACTCATTCATTAGTTCCATATCCTCATGTTCTTATGTATGTACTCAGTGGTCAACTGATATATAGTTACTGTCTTGAGACCTATTGCCATTGAGATGGTCTTAACTCATGATTGCTACGGCTCCCTGCCAGTCTATGAGCACTCTAAATTGGTGTACTCTTTTACCTTGCTCCTTATTTCTCTACTAGTAGAAAAATTCCCTTATTCAGATATGACCCTTTTCCTTGCTTGCTTCATGGTGCTATTTTAGATTATCCCTTTTTGTATTCGTTGACCTTATATACATACCGCATCATCTCCTTTTTAATTCCTTGGTCGAACTCTTTAATTCCTTACAATATCATCCTATTCATACCTGAACTTTTCCTACAATTTCCTCTCCTCAGTTTTAGCATAATTGCAATATAAACTCATAAACATGGAACTAAGATAAAATCCTACTTAATCATAACTTCCTTTTGATACGAGTATTCTTTGTTCTTAAGTCCTTGATTCTCTTGTACCGGTGATCATTTGAAACTTAAATTAGCTGATGTTCTTCTTTGACTCCCTATCGTTGTTCTTACACCATTTTTGTCGGCCATTGCATCAAGACGATTGTCTATATGGTTCTATAACATATACTCTCACATTTGATATGACTGGGACTTGTGAATCCACTACACATATACTCTCTCACTTTATATGACCAGCGACTTGTGACTCCATGACTTGTGAGGTATTTTCTAAACTTAGGTAGCACTGCTGTCTTGCTATTCATAGACACACTATCTCCCTTTCCTTTAGAAATCATTGAACTCCCTATACTTATTCCTCTTGCTAAAACTTTCATCTCTTCTAGTGCTAAGATTTCCCTTTCTTGAGCTTCGAAATATTACAGCTCATCTTAGAACTGAATTTGTTCTTCCCTCTTTTTAAAGGATGTTTTCATATACTGTAACCTTTGAGTGTTTATCGTCTTTGATAGTCATCTGGCCGACCTTAGCTATCCTTCAACTCCTTTATTCCATATAATGTCGGCGTTCTTTTCATCGCATGGTTTGACTTGTTTTCCTTTTTGCTAGTTGAGTTCTTGTATAAAATCAAAATGCTTATACATATCGGATACAATCGAAATGCCTTCTTTATTGTCTTTTCACTTCTACCTCTCATGACTAGTAGTCCCCTAGGCTAATGAATTAATGGGGACATCGGAATTCATTAAGCCCCTTATGGAGTGTCCGACTATACCACGCTCTTTTAGCCCTAGTCTTTCTCCACGACTATCTTCCTAATATCCTTGAAGTTCTCCTTGCTCTAGGTTCTAAATTTCTATTTATGTCTATACTATACCATTGAAAGTTGATATTCAACACCATCAATTCCCAGGACTCGTCCTTTCATTATCTTAGCTCATTTGTCCCATAATTCTCCTTAACTACTAATTTGCATCACAGCTATGCATCATAGTCCTTCTAGTGTTCTGTCAGCTCTTGTTCTTAACATGAAATCCTCACAAAGTACACCCTTTCCTTTCTTATTTCGTCGAGTCTTCATCTTCCTTTATGATACTACAACTTGTGCACACACATATAGATATATAACTAAAAAAATCGGTTTTCTTCATGATCGCGTCTTTGCATCTTTCACATAACTAGTGTCTTATAATTTCAATTTGTTTTCCCTTGGGCAAGCCTACTGATTCACTAACCTTCTCTTTGTTGTCGGCGGCCACATAATTCCCTTTAACCATTTCATTGACACCTTCTCCGTCCTTTAGTCCTCATAGTTTCTTTTACTTGTACAATGCCTATTTCCATTAGTCATCATTTACTCTTAGGTTAGGAAACTTTGGAGTGTTTCATTACGAGTGTGAATCCCTTTTAACACTGAAAATCTCTTTTTGCCCTAAGTGCTCCTTCCATTTAGGTCTATACCGTCCCATCTCGTCACTATTCCATGCCCTTCCATCAGCTGTTAGTCCTTCCACCCGTTTAGCTCATTTACTCGCAATTCTTCTAAACTATGTGTTCGTGTTGCAGCCGTACATCAAGTTTTCCAAGTGTCCTACTACTTCTTGCTCTTAGCACGGAATTCTTACAGTTTACACTCTCTCAATGCTTCATTCATCGAGCCTTTATCCGTCTTTCTAACACTACAGCTAAGTTGTCTTCCGTACACATTCCTTACATTTCATTATACTCCCTCTCTGACCGAATCTCTTGGCCTTTACCGGAATTCTTGTCTCATGCCATTAATTTTCTAATCATTGTGTCATCCCATCATCCTCGTTCTTATCTTGATGATTGATCGGTTTCTTACAGCTAAATCGTTAAAGGGCTTCCTCCCTTGCCAAGGTGATTATTGTTATAGCCCGCATTTTGTACGTCCGGATATTTCGAGATCGACGTGGCAAGTGAAGGGCAAGGCCATTTTCAAAAATTATTTTTGATGTATAAGTTGTTATGAATATTGTTTATGAATATTATTGTATGGAAATATTGAGAAAGGTTAAGGGTAAAAAGGGAAATTCGCAAAATGGTTCACGGTAATATTATGGAAGCCTAGGGGCAAAATGGTAATTTCACAAATATTCAAGAAAATTCTTGAAAATTCCAAGATGGCTGTGTGGCATGGGTAGCATGTGCTCACATTGTTATTAAATGGGGGCTAAATATAAATAATAAAAATACATGGGCCAAAGCTTGCTTAAGAAGACACTTAGTCTTCCTTGGCCATTTCAAGAAGTTTCAAGAAAATGGAGAAGGGGGACATGTGTCCATACTCCTACTCAAGGGACCTAAATATATATATATATATAGCTAAATCGGGGAAAAAATACACAAGATATATTTGTCTTCATCTTTTAAAAATATGAAGAAACTTGGAGAAAATAAAAGAAAATTCCAAGGGGCCATTCGGCCATGGCTATGGAGAATTGACTCCATGAAGTTGATCAAGAAAAATGTATTTCTTCTAGTATTCCAACTAAGTTGAAGGCCCTCATTAACATGGGAGAGTTGTTGGAGCAATTAAATCACTCATTTGAGCAATATATGCCCCTAGCCGAATGAAGAGATAAGTGGAAAAGGTATGTGTTTAACCTTCTCTCATATGTTTATGGATAATTTGTGAGTATCGTGGAAGGTTGAAATGAATGAAATTCATGGAAAAATGTGATGTTGAAGTGGTGGCCGTGTGTGTAGCATTGGCCGTGTACATATGGTGTTGTGTAGAAGAAATAGATTAATTTTACTTAGTCTTTTGGTTGTTGATGTAATATGTAGAAACGAATGAAAATGCATGAAAACATGTATGATGTTATTGTGGCCGAATAGGGGTTGGTTTGGCAAGTTATGGTGAATTGGTTCTATGTGATATTTTAGTTGTTGTTGTTTTGGAATCCATAAGAAAATGAAGGTTTAATGCTTGGAAATGAAGTTGTAATCGTTATAGAATTGTTGAAAAAAAATAATGCGAAACTAGCTTGGATTCTTACATTGTATGAATGATGTTGTTCATACATGATTGTTGATATGGTTTATGAATCTAGAATGAGAAAATTGTGTGGTTAATACTTTTGTTGAAGTTGGAGGATTCGAGTAGCATTGGATTATTATGAATATTGTAGTATTGTTAGAATAATTGTCGGTATTGTTGTTGATGATGTGGCCGAGTTCCATTCTCGGGTTTGTTGTTGTTAAATTGGCCGAGCTAGATTCTCGGGGACGCTGTATTTACAGGGGAGATGCTGCCGAAATTTCGGAAGAATATAAGTGGATTTATTTGAGAAGTTAAGACAAGTGAATGACGATGAATTTAATAATTATGTGAATTCTTTTGTATGTGGATTAGCAAGTTTGGACAGATAAACGTACCTAGTTGGTCGTGGCACAGGTATGTAAGGCTTACCCTTTCCTTCTTTTGGCATGTCCTAGAGTCAAATAAGGTATGATACGGTATACATCTTGAGGTTACTCTATTATGTGATTCCGAGTTGGTTCATGGTTCGTATTCACCCTTTTTGATGTCTCTCTGATTTCTGAAGTTCTATTAAATATGTTTCTGAGTCTGCCTATGATTCTGATTCACTTCTAATATAAGTCTGTCTGATATGAATGAGTTGTTATACGATTGAGTAACGAGATAAGTATAAAGAGTTTTGTTTCTGAAAGAATTCTGTGAGTCTTAATGTCCCTAACCTTTGGAAAAGATCTCAGATTTGCTTTTAAAACGCTTATAGAACGTTCCGTACTTCAAACGTTTGTAACTTTCTCATATGAAGTCGGATTGGCCTGAAACTTGTTTCTGAGCCTTCTGATATCAGTGAGTATACTTGTCTATCAAGTCTCTATTTATATGCATATAGTTTATCACTACTCTGCTCGTGCACGCCTCAATATGTCTATTCACCGAGTCCCTCATTAGAGGGCCGGGTACGGTATATGTATATGATGATATGATGAGATGATGATATGTTATGGTGGCCAGGAGGGCATATGATGATCTGATTCACCGAGTCCCTCACTAGAGGGCCGGGTACGGTATATATATATAGTGTGTGTGTGTGTGTGTGTGTGTGCATGCATATGATATGACATACTTCTGCTACCGAGTCCCGTAATGGGCCGGGTACGATTTGTGATATTGACATACAGCTATATGTGTACATGCATATGATTCTGATATACTTATGTCACCGAGTCCCGTAACGGGGCGGGTACGTTCTATGATTATTATGCTCATACTCCACACTTACGATTTCAGTTATGGTTTTGTTTTCTGTATTTCATGCTTTACATACTCAGTACATATTCCGTACTGACCACTTTTCTTCGAGAGCTGCGTTTCACGCCTCGCAGGTACACCCAGACGAGTAGAAGTCATTACAGAAGATGTTCCAGCGAAGTTGGTAGGCTCCACTTGTTCCTGGAGTGCTGCCGAGTCAGACTATCTGTGCCGTAATGTCTGATTTATGTTAGAGACTTTGCAGACACAGTCGTGGGTATTAGAAGTCAGTCTGTAAGCGGCCCCGTCGGCCGATGTATCATATTGCGTTATGTTATAATGTCCGTGTGATTACAAATTCTATTTGATTTAAGTACGATAGAAAGGAAAATTTTGAAAAATCTTGCTATGTATTTCATCTTTATTTGATTTAAAAGTACGAAATATTATGTATGTAATAAGAGTCAGCGGGTTCGCTCGGCTCCGGATGTGGGGTCGGGTGCCCATCACACCCTAGGAAAATTAGGGTGTGACAATTATGTATGCTTTGCCGTGCCTTTAGTTCCTCGATTGCTTATCAAGAACTGGGAATCCCCTAACATTGTTACCGAACCTGCTTATTCTTCCTTACTTCCCCTTCCTCTTCGTGGTTACTTCCCTTCAGTCCTACTTACCAGTATTTTTTCTCCTAATTCTGTACGTTCATTTCCTGTCCGTGCTATCATACCCTATTCCCCTATTCCGTGCTATCACACACCTACTCCCAAATTTTATCCAAATAGTCCCTTGCTTTGCCCGTCATCTCTCTTGGAAGCTTCACTCACCCTCATTTCTCAGTTCTCTCTTCTTTTCTCAAGACATTCTAATCTCTTCTCTTCCTATATGTACTCATTTTCTTCCTTTCCCCGATGTTATTGCATTAGGACCTTTCAACTCTAACCTGCAGTAAGAATATTATTAACTTACCTTGTAACATTCGTACCATTTTTGCCACTTGAACTTCGTTACCTTACTCGATTAATGCCTTACATATACTGCAACGTCGGTTGCTGAAATACACATACTCGTTGGTACAACCACATATGAGATATCATACACATATATTTTCTAACGCCTTTCTCACAAGTACATCCGAATACTTTTCAAACCTATCCTAATCCTAAAACTGTGATGCACCTTCCTTCTCTTTGCCGATCTAGTCCGCCTAATTCTTCACGATCTTTTAGAGTTTCCAACCACTCCGGGTACTCCATTTTCCTTTAGGCTACTCTAGCTTCTCATTTGTCTCTTATGTCTGAATTTATAGAACTTTTAGTACGCTTCCCAGGGGGTCACCCATCCTAGTATTTCTCTTACCCCAGCACGCTTAACCTGAAACTCTGATAAAATTTGGTGTGTTAGAGCTGATATAATTGCACCCACCTTACTGCATGACCTTTATCACCTAATCTTGAGCAAGTTGAGGTCTTAACAGATTCCAAAACATTCTCGTAACGCATCTCCCTTTGAATTAAAAAGGATCTGTTATTCTTCCGACTACACAATTACTACCTTGGCCTTTTTAATCCTCAATATCCAACTTTCGCCTGTATGTATGACTACTTTCCATCCTAGATTTCGAAATTGCCCATGGTGACGAAAACACCTTGGTCGCCGTTACTTATAAATACTTGGTTGTCGGCCCCTTTTGATTTCCGCTAGCCGCTATTAAGTAATAATCTACAGTAAATACACATACACAGGAAATTCCATTAAAGGCTCATATACATGTAGCTGATCCGTCTCTAGCATGATCTGGTGGACTATAAGGTGAAGTGTGCTCCTCGTCATTGTCTACCCACCATCCGCTCTTCTGGCCTTCGTCATCTCTCTCATCTGAGTCCGAGGAATGTAGCTAACCGGGCAACTCCTGGTTTACCGACGGCCAGGATAGGGGGCTGGAGTAATCCGTAACACTTACCGGGGAAGCTGGTCAGATGTAGTGCTCTACCATAGGACCAGCTGGTACAACCTCAGGGATCTCCTCCTCCGGTGTCCCAGACGAATCCGTGTCATAACTGTCCTCTGGGGGGCCTCCTCCTTGGGAGTCAAAAACTCTGGAGGAATCATCGATGGGTCCTCCGCGGGATCCGTCTCAATGGAATAACTGAGGCTCCTCCAACTCGGTCCTGGAGCCTGGGGTTCTGGATCTACTCTAGGGTCCTTCATAGCACCCCCACTATCTGAAGTTGATCTTTTATCTCTCGTCAGTCTGCACTTACCTGTAGAAAAAAGGATCAGAAGCGATCTTTCCTAGATTCTGGCTCTATCGCACGATCTAAGATAGAAAGAAAGGTCAATGATTCCTAAATGCCCTACAGACTCCTGTTTATAAGTGTGGCCGGCTTCACACCCATAAACAGGACTTTACCGGACACGGTCTGTAGACAATCCCTAGGACAAACTGCTCTGATACCACTTTTGTCACGACCCAAACCGATGGGCCATGACCAGTGCCCGAACAGGACACCCGTATACGAACCTGCTCGATATGATCAGACCGAAACTGGAAACAATATGGAAATCTATAAAAGCACGCTGTAAACTCATCATATGATACATCAAAAAGAACCTGTCTCTTAAGAAGCCACAGCTAACCAAACATAACAAAATGTGCAAGCCGATAAGGCTGCCACTATGCACGGGAATATCCACAACGAACTACATCTGCATAGCTGATCAAACCGTATATACGCAACCCACATATGTCTACAGACCTCTAAGAGTATAACAGAGCCTATGTCAAAGGATCTATACCAAAACGACTCGAGCTCCGGAACACTAGAGCCCTCCAAGCAGCCGAGCTGAAGTCCTAAACCGGAGGATCACCAAACTAAGTGTCTGAAACTGCGGGCATGAAACGCAGCCCCCTAAGAAAGGGGGTCAGTACGAATAGTGTACTAAGTATGTAAGGCATGAAATCAACATGTACATAAAATCCTAGAAAACATTTGAGACATGTCAATGAATGGGCAAAATAAATGCATCAATACAACTATATCAAGGAAACACATATATCCATAGAAATATCACAACAAAGGCCACAACGTCACCCCCTGTCAACTGTGTCATATATATACACACCATAACAGAGGCCACAGCGCCACCCCCTGCCAACTGTGCCATACAAATACACATCACAACAAAGGCCACAACGTCACCCCTGTCAACTGCGCCATACATATACACATCACAACAAAGGCCACATCGTCACCCCCTGTCAACTATGCCATACATATACACATCACAACAACGGCCACAACGTCACCCCCTGTCAACTGTGCCATATATACACACAACAAAGGTCACAGCGTCACCTCCTGTCAACTGTGTCTTATATATATACAACAAAGGTCACAGCGTCATCACCTGTCAACTGTGCCTTATATATATATAAAACAAAGGTCACAGCGTCACCCCCTGTCAACTGTGCCTTATATATACATGAAGAATGAAAATGAGTGCAGTGCATAATCAAAATAAAATAATAGAACTCTGTAATGTCACAAAAGAGCTATATACATATATTATACTCATGGCATCCATAGGAGTTCAACTAAAAACTTGGCAGGCATAGGAGTTCAACGAAAAACTATCGCTCTATCCCACCTTGAGGGAACAATTTATAAGGTGAGATCAACAATAATGAAATTAATCGAGAAAATCATAAAATAGCTTAACATTTTTTTACATCATTGTTGAAATCATATTTGAGACCTTTAAGAATAAAATCATCCACAACGTAATCCTCATAAAAACATTCTCATTTTTAACATCATAAGAAGCTTTAAGAGTCATAAACTTTTAGCTTTTGAAATCTAGAGGTTATGGAAACACTTAAAGACTCATACCATAGGAATCATGCCATTGAAAGAAAGGGACGAGCCTTAACTATTACACCATGGAAAACCCCCTTGTATATGTACAGTGAATAGGTTAACAAAGGACATAGCATATGCGATGTTTTGATGAGTAAGAAATAGTATTTGACGACCCTCAACGAGATTTCAAAGGCATATAATGCAAGGAAAGAAAGTTGCCAAGGAAAGCGAATCATATGTTGTGTATCGTATAAGAATTTCGAGCAACAAGTCTATGATGGTATAATGTTGTCTTATAGAAGACGGATAACTCCCCTAAGATTGAAATTGAGATATTAAACAAGTTCCAAGAAGGTTCCATAAGGATCGGAGATCAAACGAGTCGACGAGAACGAAAATGGAACTACTGGGCATTATACGGCCCAACCTACGGACCGTATAAATTGTATGTTATGTCTCGTGTTTTCGTATAATTGAAAATCGAGAAATAATTACGACTTGGGTGTTAGAAGGACATAATTTGATTTTAGTAAATGTGACTATGTTGGTTATGGAATTCTTAATGTCAAGACATCGGGAAAGGCCGAGGGTAAATTTGGAATGTCGGAAATTAGTTTCGGGAGTTACAAAACGAGACTTTAACTAATTGGGCCAAGGAAAATTATGACCCAAAGTTGAAGCCCAACAATTGAAGGGGGTCGGCCATGTCTATTGGCCCAAGCCACTTTAAAAGGGTCATGTACTATGCACATGACCCCTAAAAGGATATATACTATGTATGCCTAGCCATTATCAAGAAAACTAGAACAAAAATTTCAAGAACCACCCCACAAAGGGCTTCGGCCGAACCCAAAAAAAGAAAAGAAAAAGAAATTCCCAAGTTCTATTGTTGATCCAAAAATCCAAAGTTTTCACATATTTGTGAAGTACTCAAGGCCCTCTTCAACGGGGTATAATTAGTTTGGCGCAAGAACGACGTTTACGACAAGTCGGGTTTTCAAGAAAAGGTGAGAATTCTTACCCTTTAATGTTATAGAATTGATGTGAATATGTTAAGGATTGGAAATAGAGGGAAATCCAGTAATTTTGATGTAAATAGAAAGCCGTGTGTGTGTGTGTATAGTGTGTATTGGCCGTGAGCCATAGAGAGGAAAAACGATGTGAATTGATCTTGTTTAAGTTGGTATAATGTGTTGTTGTGACCCTTAGGTCGTGAATGATTAATTGATGAATGAAATTGGCGTTGAAAACTGATTTTTGGATATTATCGGAAAGCGTATACCTTCGGTATCATTATGTATATCATTGTATATTTAAGGTGCTAGAGACTTTAGATATGAATCTATAATGATGTTAATGAATTCGGAATGAAACGACGTGAGGTAGAGTGTTCGTCGTGAATTTTTGATGTTTTGAAGGATTATGGAAAATAATGGATTTTGGTGTAATTTTGTGTATGGCTTGGATTGTAGTTAGGATGTGATTGTATAAGTTTGAATGTGGAAATGAATACAATTATGTAGATTTAGAATTGGAGTTTTGAAAGTTTAAATGAAAGCTGCCAACTTAGATAACAAAGTAGAACTTGGAAACTAGAATGGTTTGATTGTTGTTTGTGTTGTTTGTTAACGTGTGGGCTGTTGTGGTTGATGTATTTTGAGCCGAGCTAAGCCTCGGGGATGTTAGATTTATAGGGGAAATGCTGCCGAAATTTCGGCAGGCAAAATTGAAGTTAAGGGCATTTTTAAGCCTAAGAATCTCAATTGGTAACTTTGACCATTTGCAGATTTTTGACGAAACGGAACTGGACTTTCGGGAGAGCTTACGACGTCTGTGAGGTATGTAAAGCTTCCCACTCCTTCATTTGGCATATCCTAGTATGTTAGTCGAATATGAGACCTTCCGGAGCATTTCTGTTCCTCGAAACCCGATCCACAGAAACGTTACTATTCATTCAATTCAATTGAAGCCTAAGGGCTCTGTTTTGGCTAGAATGCCACCATTCGTCCGAAACCTATCGAAATGTGGTCGGGTAACCTAGAAATGATTATGTATGACCCCTGGCATATAAATGTTCGTAAAAAATATGTTCTCCACCTCACTTTGACTCGAGGTGGGCCCGCTAACCCCGAGACGCCCTATTTGTCTTATTGGGCTGTCCTTTTGAATAACGTTTGGAATGGCACCTTCGATGTTGGAATTCCCGTCTACGGGATATGTTTCGACAATTTCGATATGTTAAGCTACGTTCTGAGCTACACATATATTTTGGAAAAGTTTTGATAAATGAAACTTTATATCGGCTAAGTATCCGATTATTTTGTACTATGAAATGACTTATGAGACTACTAAGTTTTGAAAGGCTATTTTGAAATATGGATTGCATTTGTTTGCTCACGACTCCGCTCGTGCCTTATGATGACTTCGTTCACCGGTTCCCGGGCCGGTTTTGATTCGTGCGCCTTATGATAATTCGGCCGTATGCTGTGTTACGGTTCCCGAGGCTTCGCCATAGGGCCGGGTTCCGTTTGGAGTTATGCTGTGATATGGCTCGTGATGCGATACGCTCACCTATGATTATGTTTGTGTTCGGGGATGTACGGAGATTTGAAACCTTCTGGTGTTATGCTGTGTGTGGCGCCAGCGTCGGAGTGGCGACCACATTCCTAAGCGTTTGCATGATTTCATTTGCATTATGTATACGTATATGATTTCGATATAGATTTTGACCTACCCATTTGTACTCCACATTGACATTTGATTTGCTATCGGTTTTGATCCATATTTCTGTACTCCGTGCTTTACATACTCAGTACATATTTCGTACTGACCCCCTTTCTTCGGGGGCTGCGTTTTATGCCCGCAGGTGCAGATATCGGTGGTCCTCCGCAGTAGGCTTCACTTCTTGCTATTCCGGAGTACTCCTATTTGATCCGGAGTCCACTTTTGGTACAGACTCTTTTTGCTTTGTATATATTCGGTATATTTGACTATTTGGGTACGGCGGGGCCCTGTCTCGCCATATGTCTTTGTTTTGAGTTCGTAGAGGCCTGTAGTCATATATGTGGGGCGAGGGTCCTATGTATGTTTGTCTGATTCCGTTTTCTGGTCTTAAGGCGGTCTGTTTGTTATGCTGGCCCCAAATGGCCCTTATGCTTATATTTGCACTTTTGACCGGCGATGTCCATTCCGCCGCTCAGTTTGTATTTGATATGATATTTTGATTTGGCATGACCGCTTAAGACATATTTCATATCAATTATGTTCGATATGATTTCAAAAAATTATGAAATAAGTTTGGATTTGAAAATGAATGTGTGATTCGGTCTGGGTACCCAGGTAGGGTGCCATTCGAGGCCCACGGGGCTGGGTCGTGACATTGTACCAGCCATATGTTGGACCGTATAATTGGCCAAGGAGGGCAGCAGCTACTGGACCAAACATACGGCCACACATACGGTTCGTATAAATAGTACGGACCGTATGTTGGTCCGTATAACATGGTCGGCCAGATTTTTAGTTTATGTATATGGGACCCTTTTTGATTCCAATTCATTTCATTCTCACTCCACACTTCAAGAAACATCTACAATACTCTCTAATACTCCTCCACAAGAGAATCAAAGGAAAACCAAGATCAACAACACTAAATCCATGAAACCCAAGTAAAGTTCATCCAAATCAAGAAAACCCAAGGGAGGTGAAGTAGGGTTTGGGGTGCTAGAGGAGAGACTCCACTCAAGACTTGTTCCACCATCATCTAAGGTAAGTTTCATGACTAAATCATGTTGTTTAAGGTAATGGAAGGTTAAAATACTTGAATTGTAGAAAGACATAAGAAATGGGTCATTAATGAGTAAATAGTGTTATGTTTGGATGGTAGTTGGATTGAATCATAAATGTTGGGGTGTTGTGATTATGAATACGTTATAAATGATATTTAGGCATGATCACCACTAATGGGCGGCATATGATGGTTACCCGGACGCGGGATAACGATGTGATATGTGATGTGTCGAGATACGTGATGTGATGAGATATATGATGTGACGAGATATGTGATGTGATGACATATGTACCATGATTATGTAAAATATGATATATGTATGAGATGTATTTTCTTACAACACTCTTGCAGGTTATATCTTCCTTTTGTAGCTCATGATCCTCCCATTATATTTGTTTCATTCTTGCCTTACATACTCAGTACAATATTCGTACTGACATCCATTTTCTTTGGACGTTGTGTTCATGCCCACAGGTAGACAGGGAGGCGATTTTGAGCTAGACTCGTAGGAGCTGTTAGCTAATTGAAAGCACTCCTTGTTCAAGAGGTGCTTGACTATTCTTTTGTGTATATTTGTATATATTGGGCTCGACGGGGTCCTGTCCCGTCTATGCATTTTGTACTTCAGTAGAGGCTCGTAGATACAGACTGTGGGTTATGTGGTCTGAAGTCAATATGGTTTAATTATTTATATATTATTTTGATAGCCAAAAGGGCTTATGTATATGAAACTATTTACGTTTACAAATGAAACATGATTTTCTTTTGATTGAATATAAAATCAATAAAAGAGTAGTTAATGAGCATGATGAGTAGCAGAACGAGCGGTGCTCGGCGGTGATCCCCGGGTACCCGTTACGGCCCCTAGCTGGGTCGTGACAAAAGTGGTATCAGAGCGGTTCATTCATAAGAAGTGTCTACGAGTTGTGTCTAGTAGAGTCTTGTTTATGGTGTGTTGCGCGCCACATCAATAAACAAGAAGCTACAGAGCATTTAGGAAAAATGACCATCTTTCTTCTCATGAGATCGTGCGATAGAGCCGTGTACAAGATTTAATCCTCCCTAATAGTGTGTTATGATATCAGAATGCCGCCAAAGGGAAAGGCTACAGCCGCCCAGAAGGGCTAGACTACGGCAAAGAGACGGGTAGAAAGAGAACCTCCGATGAATATAGAAGAAGGTGAATCACATAATGAGGCCTTGTCTAACACTTCTTCTACCCCGCCTAATGTGGAAGAGCAAGGGGGAGCTCCAGCTCCAATTCCTCCACCGGTTGCTTCGGGTCAACAAATGACCGAGGCCATTCATTTATTGACACAATTGACCACCGCTTAGGCACAACGACAAAATGCGGGCCCAAGTGATCGAGCAGCAAGCACCAAAGCTCGTGATTTTATGAGTCTCAATCCTCCGGAGTTCTTCGGGTCAAAGCCGGATGAAGACCCGCAACGTTTCATCGATGAGATGTTGAGGACATTGAAGATTGTCCATGCCTCCGAGACTGAATCCGTGGAGTTGGCATCTTATAGACTCCGGGACATCTTTATGGTACAACAACTGGGTATTATCAAGAGGAGAGAAGTGCCTCCTCCAGTTTGGCAAGAATTTGTAGATGCTTTTATCCGCCACTATTTGCCACCTGAGGTCCGCCGAGCTAGGGCGGATATATTTCTAAATTTGAGGCAAGGAAATATGAGTGCCCGGGAGTATAGCATGCAATTTAATTCTTTGGCTAGATATTCCCCGACTATGGTGGCCGAAATGGGAGATCGGGTACATAGATTTGTGAGTGGTTTGGGGCCACATTTGTTCAAAGATTGTTTGACGGCTTCGTTACAAGACGGGATGGATATTTCCCGAATACAAGCCCATGCCCAAAACTTAGAGGGACGACAACAACCACAAAGGGGTGATCGCGACAGTGATAGAAGACAAAGCAAAAGGGCTAGATCTATGGGCACAGGCAGTGATTATAGAGGGGGATCGAGGCAGACCTATCCCAGACATTCAAGTCAGTCAGTGACTAGTGCGCCTCCATGATTCGCGGATAGGGGATTTTATCGCTCTTTTCCTTCAGGATAGGGTCAGCGTTCGAGAGCTTCGGGTTCTCAGTTTAGGGGTGATTACAGTCAGAGGAGACCACCAGTTCCACGATGTAGCCGGTGCCGGAAGTTACATTCGAGGCCATGTCGCCAGGACACGGATGCTTATTATGGTTGTGGACAGACTGGGCATTTGATGCGAGATTGTCCCTCGCGGTATGGTCGAGGTAGGGTTCAGCCCACAGGCTCAGCAGCTGGTTCTTCATCAGTACCCCCAGTAGGGCAGACTTCTCAGATGTCAGCAGGTCGAGGTAGAGGCAGAGGGGCAGCACCTACTTCAGGTGCCACTCAGGCCCGTGTATATGCTTTAGCCGGACGATAGGATCTCGAGTCCTCTCCGAATGTGGTTACAGGTATATTGTCTATATTCTCCCGTGATGTGTATGCATTGATAGATCCGCGATCTACATTCTCTTAAATTACTCCATATGTTGCTAGTCGTATTGGAGTGAAACCTGAGACAATCAAACCTTTTGAGGTGTCTACTCCGGTCGGTGATCCCGTGATAGCAAGACAAGTGTACAACAATTGTGTAGTTGTGATACGTGATCGCCAGACCACGGCTGATTTGATTGAGTTGGAAATGTTAGATTTCAATGTAATTATGGGCATGGATTGGTTGGCATCATGTTATGCTAAGGTAGATTGCCGATTGAAAATGGTCCGATTTCGATTTCCGAAAGGGCCCGTGCTGGCATGGAAGGGTAGTATAATATCTCCAAAGGGTAGGTTTATTTCCTACCTTAAGGCAAGAAAGATGATATCCAAGGGCTATATTTATCATCTAGTTCGGGTTCATGACACCGAGGCAAAGCTGCCAACTTTCCAATCAATTCCGGTAGTGAATGAATTCCCGAATGTGTTTCCCGACGAACTTCCAAGTCTTCCTCCAGAAAGAGAGATTGACTTCGCCATTGATGTGTTGCCAGACACCAAGCCTATTTCTATTCCTCCCTATCGAATGGCTCTGGAAGAATTAAAAGAGCTAAAGGCGCAGTTGAAAGACTTGCTTGAAAAGGGATTTATTAGGCCCAGTTCATCACCGTGGGGAGCACCGGTCTTGTTTGTGAGAAAGAAAGACGGTTCTCTACGAATGTGTATCGATTATAGGCAGCTGAACAAAGTGACGATACAGAACAAATATCCTCTTCCAAGGATTGATGACTTATTCGACCAATTGCAAGGTGCCAAGTGGTTTTCTATAATAGATTTGAGGTCGGGTTACCATCAAGTGAGAGTTAGAGAAGAGGATATTCCCAAGACAGCTTTCAGAATGAGATATGGCCATTATGAATTCAGAGTGATGTCATTTGGGTTGACTAATGCTCCGGCCGTGTTTATGAATTTGATGAACAATGTATTCAGGCCTCTCTTGGACTTATTTGTGATAGTATTTATTGATGATATTCTGGTGTATTCTCGCACGGAATCAGAACATGCGGATCACTTGCGAATTGTTCTTGGCATTCTTCGAGCCAGAGAATTGTATGCAAAATTTTCGAAGTGTGAGTTCTGGCTAAATTCTGTGATATTTCTGGGCCATGTTATTTCAAATGATGGCATTCGTGTCGACACTCAGAAAATTGAAGCTGTGAAGACTTGGCTATGGCCTACGACACCTACAGAAGTTCGTAGTTTTCTGGGTTTGGCTGGCTATTATAGAAGATTCGTAGAGGGCTTCTCATCTATTTCAGCCCCATTGACGAAGCTAACCCAGAATTCAGCCAAGTTTCAGTGGAATGATTCTTGTGAGGGCAGTTTCCAAGAGTTGAAAGGCAGATTGACCTCAGCTCCGGTCTTAATACTTCTAGAAGTGTCAGAGGGCTATGTTGTGTAGTGTGACGCTTTCGATGTGGGGTTAGGATGTGTATTGATGCAGCATGGTAAAGTTATTGCATATGGTTCCAGACAATTGCGGAAACATGAAAGGAATTATCCAACTCATGATCTCGAATTGGCTGCGGTTTTTCATGCCTTAAAAATATGGAGGCATTATTTGTATGGTGTGCATGTTGATATCTATACGGATCACAAGATTCTTCAATACATTTTCAAGCAAAAGGAGTTGAATCTGCGGCAGAGGCGGTGGTTAGAATTGTTAAAAGATTATTATGTGAACATCTTATATCACCCCAGAAAAGCGAATGTAGTAGCCGATGTGGTTATCCGCCGATCAATGGGTAGTTTATGTGAAGTCCCTACGGAAAAGAGAGAGATGGTTCATGAGCTCCACCAACTATCTAATCTTGGAGTACGTGTAATCGATTCGGGTAATGCGGGGATTAGTATCAATGATCCCACAATTTCGTCCTTGGAGATGGAAGTAAAAGAACGACAATATGAAGATCCTCAATTATGTCGTTATAGAGACATATCTTATGGAAAAGATAAATCTTCATTTGAAGTTTCTATAGATGGGATTCTTGAATACCGAAACAGGCTATGTGTGCCGAATGTAGCAGAATTGCGCCGACAAATTCTAGAAGAAGCACATTGTTCTCGGTATTCTATTTACCCAGGTGCAACCAAAATGTATTATGATCTCAAGATGATGTATTGGTGGGATGGCATGAAGAGAGACATAGCCGAATTTGTAGCAAAGTGCCCAAATTGCCAACAAGTAAAAGTCGAACATCAGAAACCAGGAGGCTTATTGCAAGCAATAGAAATCCCTACTTGGAAATGGGAAGTGATCAACATGGATTTTATTGTGGGGTTACCTCGTTTTCGTGGCAAGTATGATTCTATATGGGTGATCGTGGAGAGATTGACAAAAGCGGCCCAGTTTCTTCCAGTTAGAACCACGTACTCAGCAGAAGACTATGCGAGGTTATATCTCAAGGAAATTGTGCGACTTCATGGTATTCCATTATCTATTATTACAGATAGAGGAGCACAATTTACAACCAAGTTCTGGAAGTCCTTCCAAGAAGGTCTAGGCACTCAAGTGAAGCTTAGCACGACATTTCATCCACAGACCGATGGACAAGCCAAGCGCACTATTCAGACCTTGGAAGATATGCTATGAGCATGTGTGCTAGATTTTGGTGGAAGTTGGGACGATCATTTGCCGTTAATCGAATTTGCGTATAACAATAGCTATCATTCCAGTATTCAAATGGCTCTATATGAAGCCTTAGATGGAAGGAAATGTAGATCCCCAATCGGATGGTTTGAAATAGGGGAAGCACAACTAGTAGGCCCTGAATTAATTCAACAAGCGGTGGAAAGAGTTGAGGTGATCCGAGATCGATTGCTAACAGCCCAAAGTCGCCAAAAGTCTTATGCAGACAATCGCCGATGAGACTTGGAATTCCAGGTTAATGATTGGGTATTTTTGAAAGTATCGCCGATGAAAGGGGTGATGAGATTTGGTAAGAAAGGGAATCTAAGTCCTAGATACATTGGACCTTATAGAATTATCCGCAAAGTGGGTCATGTGGCCTATGAATTGGACTTACCCTCGGAGCTTGAATTAGTCCATCTAGTTTTTCATGTTTCGATGCTCCACAAGTGTATTGGAGATCCCACAAAGATTGTTCCGATAGATGATGTGGAAGTAACAAAAAAGCGAACCTATGAAGAAGTACCTATTGCTATTCTAGACAGGAAATTACGAAGACTTCGAAATAAAGAGATAGCTTCAGTAAAAGTCTTGTGGCGAAACAACAATCGGGAAGAAATGACTTGGGAGGCAGAAGAGAAGCTGCAGTACAAGTACCCGCATTTATTCCAACCCCCCCAGAAGAGATCCAAGATGAAACGCTAATATTATAAGGTATGTATACTTTATCTTTATGCTTTTGGTCGTGTGTGCCATAGATATGTTGATATTTTGATGTAGCCCGGTGAAGCGATGATATTATGGGTTGTTGTGACAGTTTGGTAGTGCCAAATTATAGGGGAAACTCTGGCGAAATTTGCGTAGAATTCCCGAGTGTTTTAACATTCGAGGACGAATGTTCCAAAGGGGGGGGGGGGAGAATGTTACACCATGGAAAACCCCCCTGTATATGTACAGTGAATAGGATAACAAAGGACATAGTGTATGCGATGTTTTGATGAGTAGGAAATAGTATTTGATGACCCTCAACGAGATTTCAAAGACATATAATGCAAGGAAAGAAAGTTGCCAAGGAAAGCGAATCATATGTTGTGTATCGGATAAGAATTTTGAGCAACAAGTCTATGATGGCATAATGATGTCTCAGAGAAGAGTGATAACGCCCCTAAGATTGATATTGAGATATTAAACAAGTGCCAAGAAGGTTCCATAAGGATCAGAGATCAAACGAGTCAACGAGAACGAAAACGGAACCACTGGGCATTATACGGCCCAACCAACGGACCGTATAAATTGTACCAGCTGTATGTTGGACCGTATAATTGGCCAAGGAGGGCAGCAGCTACTGGAACAAACATACGGCCACACATAAGGTTAGTATAAATAGTACGGACCATATGTTGGTCCGTATAACATGGTCGGCCATATTTTTAGTTTAAGTATAAGGGATCCTTTTTTATTCCAATTCGTTTCATTATCACTCCACACTTCAAGAAACATCTAGAATACTCTCTAATACTCCTCCACAAGAGAATAAAAGGAAAACCAAGATCAACAACACTAAATCCATGAAACAAAGTGTATGAAACCCTAGTAAAGGTCATCCAAATCAAGAAAACCTAAGGGAGGTGAAGTAGGGTTTGGGGTGATAGAGGAGAGACTCCACTCAAGACTTGTTCAACCATCTTATAAGGTAAGTTTCATGACTAAACCATGTTGTTTAAGGTAATGGAAGGTTAAGATACTTGAATTGTAGAAAGACATAAGAAATGGGTCATTAATGAGTGAATAGTGTCATGTTTGGATGGTAGTCGGTTTGAATCATAAATGTTGGGGTGTTGTGATTATGAATAAGTTATAAGTGATATTTAGGCCATGGAAATAAGTGTGATACATGAGGAAACGCGATGACGATCTATAACCATAAAGGTGGGGAAAAGGAAGAGAAATGGTGGATTATGGTCATTGTATATAAATGATGATTGTTGATTGCAATATTGTGAATGTTGTTGTGAGTGTTGGGAGTTGATATAAAATATGGATAAAGTAGTATAAATAAAGGAAGTGTTGCCCAATTTTCCCTAGCTTTAGAAAGCCCGTCCTTATGATTGCTTAGCTATTGACAATATAATTTCTCTTGAAGGTAGAACGTGTGCATTAAAGGGGAACACGCAAGCGATAGCTTAGTTAAACGTCAAAGGTATGTAAGGCTTATCCCTTTCTTCAAAGGCATGAATCTTTCAAGCTTTCCATGATCCTCCTATATGATGGAACTTATGAGTCCTTAAATATACTAAATTACATATGAGTATGATGAAGATGATAATGGGTTAAAGTATAGAGATTCGATAGTTCATGATATGATGATCCCATAACGCTGATGATGTCATTATTGTTAACACTCACCTTATGCACTATTTCCTTTGAGGTGAGGCAAGACACTCCTAGATGTTCCTAATATAATCGGGGGTTTACGACCTTACGTCACCCCGACATAGCTATGGTTGTCCTTAAAGTCTAATGTAAGCTCCTAATGCTAAATGTGTAATGATGTAAATCCAAGGTATGCTTATAAGATGATCAATAATGCTAGATTATAATATGCCTATGTTATGTATGAAAATGCCAAGTTATGATAAAATTTTGATACGTTCATGAAATATGCAATAGTGATGGGTAATGATTGATTATGTGATGATAAAGTTCCACCGCGCCAGAATGGCCGGGCATGTCACCGCTAAGGTGGGCTGCATATGGTTCCACCGTGCCTAGATCGCCGGGCATGTCACCGCTAAGACAGGCTGCGATGTTACACCGAGCCTAGAGGGCCGGGCATGATCACCACTAGTGGGCGACATATGATGGTTACCCGGACGCGGGATAACGATGTGATATGTGATGTGTCGAGATACGTGATGTGACGAGATATATGATGTGACGAGATATGTAATGTGATGACATATGTACCATGATTATGTAAAATATGATATATGTACGAGATGTATTTGCTTCCAACACTCTTGCAGGTTATATCTTTCTCTTATGGCTCATGACCCTCCCATTATATTTGTTTCATTCCTTCCTTACATACTCAGTACAATATTCGTACTGACGTCCATTTTCTTTGGACGTTGTGTTCATGCCCACAGGTAGACAGGGAGGCGAGCTTCAGCCAGACTCGTAGGAGCTGTTAGCTGATTGAAAGCACTCTTTGTTTCGGAGTTGCTTGACTATTCTTTTGTGTATATTTATATATATTGGGCTCGACGGGGTCCTGTCCAGTCTATGCATTTTGTACTTCAGTAGAGGCTCGTAGATACACACTGTGGGTTATGTGGTCTGACAGGGTCAATATGGTATAATTATTTATATATTATTTTGATAGCCAAAAGGGCTTATGTATATGAAACTATTTATGTTTACAAATGAAACATGATTTTCTTATAATTGAATATAAAATCGATAAAAGAGTAGTTAATGAGCATGATGAGTAGCAGAATGAGCGGTGCTCAGCGGTTAACCCCGGGTACCCGTCGCGGCCCCTAGCTGGGTCGTGACATTAACATACCTTTCGGTTGCCTTAGTCGTTCAACGTTTATCCTTCCAAGCTCGTAAATCTACATATAAACCATTCATACTATTATTAGGCTCAATGTCATACGCTCATCTTAAGCCTTAAATTTAATTATGTTTAGAATCTGCCGAAATTCGGGCAGCACCTCCCCTATTTATATGCCTAGCCCGAAATCACAATCCAACAACCAACAACAACAACAACAATACCAACATCACAACAATATTTTCAACACCAATAGGCTCCATAAAACATACCACACGATGTTTTCCATATTTCTCAACTAACCATAACAATATCATCAATACCATAATCAAAGAATTATATTCAATTTAATCTCAAATTAATCAAAAATCTCCTTTCAAATTCATTCCATAGTCATCATCTTCACTTTAATAATTTACAACTTCTATACTATGATTCTCTTCTTTTATAGGACTTGCTAAACCTTCAAATCAACTTAATCATGAGAAATAGGATGGAGAACATACCTTACACTAGAGGAACTTCACCTTACTCAAGTTCTTCCAAGACCAAATTTATCACAACATTAAGTGGAGACGAGAACAATCCTTCTCCATGACTTAGCTTCGGGCTTTGGAGTTTAATCCTCTTTTGTGATGGTATAGAATGTTTTGGAATGGTGGAGCCTTCAAGAATATTCTTGTAGTGGAGAGAGAAGTGTGGAAAATTCTAGAGAGGTGTGGAGAGATGAGGGGGGGGGGGGGTTCTAGAGGATTATGGAGTTGAAGAAAAATGACTAAAATGAAGTGTAGAGGGCCTTTTATAGGTGCCAAATTCGGATTGGGCCGGGTCAAAACATAAGTGGGCTTTTAAGTGGATTTTTCAGATTCCCGCCCAGGTTTCGGTTCCTCTGACTGTCCTCTTTAAAATGCCCATAACTCCCTGCTCCGATGTCGGATTGACGAACGATTTGTTGCATTTGAAACTAGACTCGATGAACTTCATTTTAGGCTTTTGAAACACCTTAAAACTCCTCATATACTCGGTGATATACCCTTCTAAGGTTGACCCAAAATTCTGTCCAGAATTCTGCCAACTTTTTTTCCAAATTTTCGACAAACTTATTTTATTCGCTTTGCTTTGTCCCGGAATCTTCTAAAACTCTCCATACATGATATTTATCATTAATCATACTTGATAATGGTCAAGTCCTTTGTTTTCATGGTTGTCCTTTCCAGTTACGACTTACGAGATCGTACTTCATCCTTTACTTCGTTGTTACGAACTTCCCATGGCTTGTACCTTCCAAAACTTCATGGAACGTCTCCGATAGTCCATTAATATGGTGAAGTACATGTTATGCTCATGATCTGAGAATGCGAGGCGTAACATCAAAGTTAGGGTCTATTATCCGCATCCATTAGAATGACCTTTAGGCTGTGGAAATAGGGAATTCATCATCAGTTATTCGAGTCGTGGTTGCTACAGACGATCCACGAAGTAAGTTAAGGCTTTGGCCTTAATGAGGGAATATTTTCAAATTGATATTGTTTTGAATATACTATGTATATAGATGTACCATATATGTGAAGTGATGATCATATATACAGACACTTGGGTTATGATTATTGGGGTATTGGATATTGTAGATACTATAATGACCCGTTCAGTCATTTTAAGAGTTTTACCCCTTTTCGTCATAATGACCTTTCACTTAGATTTATTACAGTATTTGACTTACAGGGATGGGTGACGCGATTTTCGATGAAATTTGACAAGTATCAGGGAAGAAAATTTGAGTTTTGAGTTTCTTAATTTTTGATTTTGGGAAACATGTCCGGAATTGAATTTCGACAGTTTCGTTAGGTCTGGAACGTGATTTTTTACTTAGTCAGATAGTTGGTTCAGGGAGCCTTAGGCATGATTTGGGCTTTTAGCTGGAAACTCTTGAAAACTTTATGGGTTGAACATGGTCAATATCGGGTCGAAATGATCTCTTTTTGGTGTTTTCAATGTGCAAGCGGATTCGTAGAGTGTTTTATGACTGAAATGCATATTTGATTTGTGTTTGGGAGGTTCGGGATGTGTTTCGGGTGTCGAAACCAACTTTAGAACTTGGCTGATTTTCCTCAGTTGCCGGTGTGGCCGCATTTGCGATGATTTGCTCACAACTGCGAAGCCCTAGCCGCATTTGAAAAGTCAGGGGAGGTCGGGGAATCTTACTTTTGCGAGGTATGGGTCGCATCTGTGAGGTCATATTTGCGAGCGGGGTGTCGCAATTGCGGTGCTCGCATTTGCGGACTAGGGGTCGCATTTCAGAGGCACCTGGCTGTGTTAAATATTTCTAAAATGAGAAACCATTACATTCTTCCATACTTTAAGTTCTAGAGCTAGGCTTGGACTGATTTCAAGTGGGTTTTTCTCGTTCAAGCTCGGGGGTAAGAAGCTAATACTTATTTTGTCATTCTCTCTTGATATCTATCATTAATTAGCAGTTTAAATCATGGTTTGGATGGGAAATTTAGGGGTTTTTCCCTAAGGTGGAAAATGAGGTTTTCTTGAAATTGGAGGTCAACCCATGGCTAATTTTGGATGATTGTATTGGTATATCTTATTTAGGCTTTGGGTAAACTATTTCTGAAATAAAATTCCAGTTTTGTCCTTGGGGCTTCAAGTTCTAGAGCTTGGCTTGGAGTAATTTCAAGTGGGTTTTTCTCGTTTAAGCTCGGGGGTAAGAATCTAAGGTGGAAAATGAGTTTTTCTTGAAATTGGAGGTAAATCCATGGCTAATTTTGGATGATTTGATGGGTTTATCTTATTTAGGCATTGGGTAAACAATTTTTGAAACGAAATTCCAGTTTTGTCCTTGGGGCTCAACTTGACTATTTTGGGTTCTTATTGGGTTCTGGGTAGAAGTATAGCAATATGGGTGTCCACAGACTCATGTGTTAATGTAGAATTCATATTTGATAGATTGGGATAATTCGGAGGCACTCCAGAAGAAGAAGACTCAGATTTGATCTGTCACGACCCAATTCGTGAAATCGTGATCGCACCTACACTGTCCCCCCAGGTAGGCGAACCATTCCCAAACCATTTTAATCATTCATAAGAATTATGCAAAAATAAGCAGTGTTTTAAACTGACATATTCAAGTTATATAAATAACAAGTGCAGAAAATATTATAATCCCAAAATCTGGTTTGGACTAGTACAGGAGCTACTATGAAGAAGATACTGTTACACCTTGAAAAATTTCCTGTTAACATACAGTGAATATGCCAGTGAAGGGCATGACGTATACGATGTTTTGATAAGTAAGAAATAGCAATTGATGATCCTAATTGAGATTCAAAGACATTTGACGAAAGGGAAGAAGGTTGTCAAGGAAAGCAAGGGATATGTTGCGTGTCGGGTAAGAATAATGAGCGACAAGTTAATGATGGCTTAAATATGTTTCGGAGAAGAGTGATAATGTCCCTTAAATTGGTATTGAGGTGTTAATCAAGTGTCAAGAAGGTTCTATAAGGATTGGAGATGAAACGAGTCAACGAGAATGAGTTCGGATGAACTGGGCATTATACGGCCCAACATACTGGCCGTATGTCTGGCCTTATAATCAGCCCAGAATATCACACCTCACTGGACCAGATCTACGGCCAGACATACGGTCAGTATGAATTTTAAATCCGGTCAGGACAGATTTTAAATGTTGATATAAGGACCCTTTCTCATTTATTTCATTTCATTTCACTTCTCCAGACCTCAAGAATCCTCTAGAACTCTCTCCATTCTTCGTCCACAAGAACCTAAGAGAAATTGATGATCAAATTTACCAAACCCACAAAATGAAGTGTATGAAACATATCAAAGTTCATCTAAGCCAAGAAATCCCAAGGGGAATGAACTAGGGTTTTTGTGCAAGAAGAAACTTCCCACTCAAGGCTGCTTCTCCCATTATCTAAGGTGAGTTTTAGGATCATTCCTTGTTATTTAAGTGTTGAAAGTTAAAACACTTGGATTGTAGAAAGATATAGAAAATGGGTCATAAATGTGGGAATAGTGCCATTGTTGAGTAGTAGTTTGGGGTGAATTATGAATATTGAAGTGTTGTGATAATAAGTACGCTATAAATAACATTTAGAACATGGGGTAAGTATTATATGTTAGAAAACGTGATAATGAACTATGACCATGATTATGGAGAAGTTGGAGTGAAATTGCAAAATGTGGGTTATGTAGATGGATGATGATTGTTGCTTGTGATATTGTGAATGTTGTTATCGATGTTTGGGAGTTGATATGGATTATGGGGAAAGTTGTATAAACAAAGGAAATGCTGCCCAATTTTCTTTATCTTTAGCAAACATGTTTAAGTAATCGATTAGCTAATGTTAATGCGAATTCTCTTGAAGGTAGAAACGTAGCCATTGAAGGAGAACAAGCAAGCGATAGATTAGTTAAACGAAAAAGGTACGTGAGGCTAGTCCTTTATTTCTATGGCATGAATCCTATGGAATGATTTTTCCTTCTTCTCCATGAATCTCCTACATCCCGGAAAACTAAGAGTCTATGTTCATGAATAGCCACATGAGATAAGACATACATTACTAGCCCAATAATGTTGATGATGACCTTAAGTCTAAAGATTCTAGAGTTCATGATATGATGTTCCTATAAAGTTAATGATGTTGTTTATTGTATACACTCACCTTATATACTATTTCCTTCAAGGTGAGGAAAAATGCTTATAAATGCTCCATAATGGAATCGGGGGTTCACGACCTTATGTCACCTTGATAAAGTATAGCTATCTTTGAGTTTCTACGCATGCATTATGATGAGTACATGTTGATGATATTACACCGCGCCTATATGGCCGGGCAGACACCGCTAAGGCGGGTAGCGTATACACCATGTCTAGATGGCATGGGCAGACACCACTAGTGGGCGGCATGAGATGGTGCCCCGGACGTGGGAGGCCTGAACGCAGGCTAATAATTATCACACCGTACCTATATGGTCGAGCAGCTTATACATATATGCATACAGGATATGATGATGATTATGAAGTAAGCCAGCATGTATTATTTCTTTTATAATTGACAGTCAGTTACAGGTTGCTCCTTATTTGATGCTTCCTTTATCTCATTGACGTATTATTATTACTTATGCCTCTCATACTCAGTACAATGTTTGTACTGACGTCCGTTTTCTTTGGACGCTGTGTTCATGCCCACAGGTGGACAGGGAGGTGATCCAGACTCTTAGGAGCTGTTAGCTGACTTGAGAGCACTCCATTGTTCCGGAGGTGCCTTTGACTATTCTTTTGTGTATATATGTATATTTTGGGCACGAAGGGGTCCTGTCCCGTCCCTATGTCTAGCACTCTAGTAGAGACTCGTAGATACGTATGTGTGGGTAGTATGGTGTCACGGTTTCTCCTCGTATGTATATACCCGCAAGGTTTTATTGAAGAGATGCTGAGAACATTGAGGATTATTCATGCCTCCAAAACTGAATCTGCCGAGTTGGCATCTTATAAACTCCTAGATGTGGCGGTATTGTGGTACAATAATAGGGTAGCGTGAAGAAAAGAAAATGCGCCTCCTCCCGTGTGGCAATAAATTGTAGATGCTTTCATCCGCCACTATTTGCCACCCGAGGTCCGCTGAGCTAGAGCGGATAGGTTCTTAAATCTAAAGAAAGGAAATATGAGTGTCCGGGAATACAGCCTTCAGTTTAATTCATTGGCTAGATATGCCCCGACTATGGTAGCCGATATCGGAGATAGGGAACATAGGTTTGTTAGTGGCTTAGGGCCATATTTATTTAAAGATTGTTTGACGGCTTCGTTGCAAGATGGGATGGATATTTCCAAAATACAAGCCCATGCCCAGAATTTAGATGGACAACAACCTCCGCAAAGGGGTAATCGTGATATCGATAGAAGGAAAGGCAAGAGGGCTAGATCTATGAGGACAGGAAGTGATTATATAGGGGGATCAAGACAGACACATTCTAGACACTCAGGCCAGTCGGTGACTAGTGCACCTCCTCGATTTATGGGTAGGAGATTTGATCGCTCCTTTCGTTCAGGACAGGGTCAGAGTTCGAGGGCCTCAGATTCTCAGTTTGGGGGAGATTATAGCCAGAGGAGACCCCCAGTACCGCCATGTAGCCAGTGCGGTAGATTACATTCCAGACAGTGTCGCCAAGGTTCAGATGCTTGCTATGCCTGCGGCCAGGTTAGTCATATGATGCGAGATTTCCCATCGGTGAGTGGTAGAGTTGGGGTTCAGCCCATAGGATCAGCGGCTGGTTCTTCTTCAGTGTGCCCGGTAGGGCTGACTTCCCAGATTCCAGTAGGCCGAGGTAGAGGCTGAGGGGGAGCATCTACCTCAGGTGCCACTCAGCCCCGTGTGTATTCTTTAGCCGGACGACAAGATCTCCAGTCCTCCCCGGATGTGGTTACAGGTACATTATTCGTATTTTCCCATGAGGTGTATGCATTGATAGATCCGGGTTCTACCTTGTCTTATATTACTCCGTATGTTGCTGGTCGTATTAGGCTGAAACCTGAGCCAATTAAACCATTTGAGGTATCTACTCCGGTTTGTGATCCCGTAATAGCTAGACTAGTGTATAAAAATTGTGTAATTGTGATTTGCGACTGTCAGACTAAAGCTGATTTAATTGAGCTGGAAATGTTAGATTTCGATGTGATTATGGGTATGGATTGCCTCATGTTATGCTAATGTTGATTGCCGAATGAAAGTGGTTCGATTTCAATTTCTAGGAGAGCTCGTGCTTGAATGGAAGGGTAATACAGCATCTCCAAAAGGTAGGTTTATTTCCTACCTTAAGGCAAGGAAGATGATGGCCGAGGGCTATATTTATCACTTAGTCCGAGTTCATGACACCGAAGCAACGTCACCAACTTTCCAATCCGTTCCGGTAGTGAATGAAATCCCGAATGTATTTCCAGAAGAACTTCCAGGCCTTCCTCCGGAAAGGGAGATTGATTTCTCTATTGATGCGTTGCCGGACACCAAGCCCATTTCCATTCCTCCTTATCGAATGGCCCCGGCAGAATTGAAAGAGCTAAAGGCACAGTTGCAAGATTTGCTTGATAAGGGGTTTATTAGACCCAGTTCGTCACCGTGGGGAGCACCAGTCTTGTTCGTAAGAAAGAAGGATGGTTCCCTACGAATGTGCATCGATTATAGGCAGTTGAATAAGCTGACAATAAAGAACAAATATCCTCTCCAGAGGATTGATGATTTGTTTGATAAACTACAGGGTGCCAAGTGGTTTTCTAAAATAGACTTGAGGTCGGGTTATCATCAAGTGAGAGTTAGAGAGGAAGATATTCCTAAAACCGCTTTCAGAACGAGATATAGCCATTATGAATTTCGGGTGGTGTCGTTTGGGTTTACCAATGCTCCGGCAGTGTTCATGAATTTGATGAATAATGTATTCAGGCCTCTCTTGGATTTATTCGTAACAGTGTTCATTGATGATATTCTAGTATACTCTCGCATAGAATCAGAGCATGCCGATCATTTACGTATTGTTCTTGGAATTTTTCGAACCCGATAATTATATGCAAAATTTCCAAAGTGCGCGTTTTGGCTGAATTCTGTGACATTTTTGGGCCATGTTATTTCAAATGATGGCATTCGAGTTGATACGCAGAAAATCGAAGCTGTGAAGACTTGGCCAAGGCCTACGACGCCTACAGAAGTCCGTAGTTTGCTGGGATTGGTAGGGTACTATAGGAGGTTCGTAGAGGGATTTTCCTCTATTTCAGCCCCATTGACGGGGCTAACCCAGAAGTCAGTTAAATTTCCTTGGGATGATGCTTGTGAATGCAGTTTCTAAGAGTTGAAAGACAGATTAACCTCAACCCCAGTCTTGATACTTCCAGAAGGGCCAGATGGTTATGTTGTGTACTGTGATACTTCCGGTGTTGGGTTAGGATGTATGTTAATGTAGCACGGTAGAGTCATTGCTTATGCTTCATGAAAAGAACTACCCAACTCATGATCTCGAATTAGCTGCAGTTATTCATGCATTAAAGATGTGGAGACATCACTTGTATGGCGTGCATGTTGATATCTATACGGATCACAAGAGTCTTCAGTACATTTTCAAACAGAAGGAGTTGAATCTGCGGCCGAGGCGGTGGTTAGAATTACTGAAAGTTTATGATGTGAGTATTTTATATCACCCCTGAAAAGCAAATGTAGTAGCTAATGCGCTTAGCCGCCGATCAATGGACAGCCTATGTGAAGGTCCTCCGGAAAAGTAAGAGATGATTCATGAGGTCCACCAGCTAGCTAATCATGGAGTACGTTTAATTGATTCAGGTTGTGCAGGAATCGGTATTAGTGATCCCATAGTTTCGTCCCTGAACATGGAAGTGAAAGAGCGTCAGTATAAAGATCCTCATTTGTGCCATTACAGAGACACATTTCATGAAAAAGGGAAGTCTCCATTTGAAACTTCTATGGATGGAATTCTCAGATACCGAGGCAGGCTATGTGTTCCGAATGTCGCAGAATTGCGCCTTCGAATTCTAGAAGAAGATCATTATTCTCGGTATTCTATTCACCCAGGTGCAACAAAGATGTATCATGATCTCAAGTTGATATATTGGTGGGATGGCATGAAGAGAGACATAGCGAAATTTGTAGCTCAATGTCCAAATTTCCAACAAGCGAAAATCGAACATCAAAGGCCAGGAGGATTATTGCAAGCAATGGAAATCCCTACTTGGAAATGGGAAGTGATCGACATGGATTTTATTGTGGGGTTACCTCGTTCTCGAGGCAAGAATGATTCTATATGGGTGATTATGGACAGATTGACGAAAGCAGCTCATTTTCTTCTAATCAGAACCACATACTCAGCAGAAGATTATGCGAGGTTGTATCTCAAATAAATTATACGACTCCATGGTATTCCGATATCTATTATCACGGATAGAGGAGCGCAATTTACAGCCAAGTTCTGGAAATCGTTCCAAGAAGGTCTAGGTACTCAAGTAAAACTTAGCACGACATTTCATCCACAGATTGATGGACAAGCCGAACGTACTATCCAGACCTTGGAGGATATGCTGAGAGCATGTGTTCTAGATTTCGGTGGTAGTTGGGATGATCACTTACCTCTAATTGCGTTTGCATACAACAATAGCTACCATTCCAGTATCCAAATGGCTCCGTATGAAGCTTTATATGGAAGGAAGTGTAGATCCCCAATTGGATGGTTTTTGTCACTACCCAGCCCCGTGGGCCATGACTAGTGCCCGAGCTGGGCACCCATATGTTCCTGTCAGACATAATCGGACTGATACTATAGGTCCTCAATCAATCCCAACGTAATGACATACGCAAGCCGACAAGGCTGCCACTGTATATATTATTATTCTACGCAAGCTGACAAGGCTGGCACTACATATCAGAATATCACGCAAGCCGACAAGGCTGCTACAACAAAACGATAATATATGCAAGCCGGTAAGGCTTCCACAACAAAACGATAATATCTGCAAGCCGGCAAGGCTGCTACAGCGCTAGAACATCCATAATGACCATATAGGCACAACTAACCACATCTGCACACAACCCACATACATGTCTACAGACCTCTAAGAGTATCAACAATAACATATGACGGGATAGGGCCCCGTCGTACCCATGGACAAAAACATATATATATGCATATTAGGAAGTCGGTACCAAAATCTAAGCTCCGGAACGACGGAGCTCTACAAGACAGCAGAAAGGGAATGCTAAGCTGGCGGATCACCAAAGAGAGTATCTGTACCTGCGGGCATGAAACGCAGCCCCCCGAAGAAAGGGGGTCAGTACAGAATATGTACTGAGCATGTAAAACATGAAATACAGTAATCAGGATCATAACTGAAATAAGAAGTACAGGAAACAAGTACAATGTTCAGAATACCAAAACTCCTTGCCTTTGAACCATAAATCATGCATGTCAATATCATATGTCATACTCAACCTGTTATGGGACGTAGTGACATAATAAGGTAATCATCCTGTACATATGTATATATATAACATGTCTCGGCCCTATAGTGAGGGACTCGGTAAATAAAATCATATCATCATCATGCATATATATAACGTGTCCCGGCCCTCTAGTGAGGGACTCGGTGAATAAAATCATATCATCATCATGCATATATATAACGTGTCCCGGCCCTCTAGTGAGGGACTCGGTGAATAAAGTCATCATATGCCATCCTGGCCGCCATCACCGTAGCATCATATCATCATATACATATACATATAGCGTGTCCCGGCCCTCTAGTGAGGGACTCGGTGAACAATGCAGTAAAGTTGTGCACGAAAACGTGTCCTGGCCCGGGACTCAGTGAAAGGCATGTTGAGACTTGCACGAGTGGAGTAGTGAGCAACCATATGCAAATTAAAACATTTTCGACGACTCCAAGGAATAATCAACACGAGCTATCATTTAAAAATCAGGACAATAGTCATATTAAATATCTTTTGAATGTTACTCAGAACATATCAAATAACTCTCGAATGTCATCATAAAGTATATCAAAAGGGCTTAGAAATCATAGTCATATGTCAATAAAATATGAAACATCTTATAGAAGTCCGAGTATTAGTTATCATAGAATTCCCAAGAATAGGAGCGTGTATATATCGACTATTATACGATGTATAGAAAACTGGAGAGGGAGGCTCAATCACTTGAAAATGATAATATCAAGAAGTGAATAAGAATCATAAATGTCACTCAAACTTATGAATGGAATTACCCCAAAGTCCATATCATTCATCACTTACATCTAAGACATGCCAAAAGAAGGAAGGGACAACTTTACATACCTTTAGTGTCGAACCTTTACCGATGACCTTGAAACCAACCTTCTCTATATGTTAGTCTTGAATTCGAGCATAAAGGTCTAGTGACGAATTCTGGGTAATTCCACTACTTCACTTAGTTTGTCAAAGGAAGATTATTTGAGTGACAAAGTGGATCCATTTCCATCATGGAATGCCTCACTAGCTACATCTACATATAGAAAGTTGGTGCTGGAGAATTCTTATTGATAATGAAGTTCATATAGTCTCATACAAAATGGGATTTCATGGCAGCATATATTCTTGGCTAAAACGTTGATGTCACTGACTATTACTCTATATAATTAAATATCATTGGCTGACCACAACTAATTGATAAGGAACGGATAAACTTATGGAATCAAATATATGTATATAACTAAGACACAAGAATACTTAGTTGTGAAGGAAGTAGAAGGGACGACTAGTTTTATATATAAATGGATATCTAGCTTAATAGGATCTATGATGAACATTCCAAAATTGTTAATAGTCACTATTTGTGTCTTGCCATTAAGCCACGTGGAAAGAGGTGTTGTCAACATAGTACTTAGCCCTTCATCTTTATTTCGTTTCTTGTAACCCACTAAACTCAATGTGTAACCAAATTGTCTAGGTGATTGATAATTTCCCTACATAGCTGGACTTTAATATCGCCAATAATCAAATTAGAATACACTTTCAAATCAACCCTTAATTATTTAGAAATCTAACGATATCCCAGCACACCAAACAATTTATAACGACCACCAAACAGTCCACATGATAACAATAACAATTTATCCGATTTCCCGCAATTAATTTCGTAGTTCCCGTCTCTCAATTTAGCTATGACCGGGATGAATTTAAATATATCTAGAAGAGAATAATTCTTACCTTATATGCCAAGAAATACTCTTCTTCCACATTACTTCATCTTGAAGAAATTCCAAATTCAACAACACGACAAAATAAAATAACGAGATAGAAGCACTACGCAAAACTCCATGTCGTTCTTTGTATTTGCCTTAGTTGTAGAATTTAGCATCTTTTGTTGTTGAGAATCAATGTAATTCTAACATTGTGCTCCATGGAAATTTAGTTGCTGCTTACGACCAATGTTCAACCGACCTTTCTGTTGAAATGAATTTTACCACCTAATATGAAGAATCCCAATTGTTGCTGTCCTTTTTTTTTTTTTAAAACGATAAATCTCACATTAATGAGATACAACTAAACTCATCTAAAACAAATAGTTGGTTGTGGGCCCCTTGGAATGGTACACGACCCTCAATTACAATTCTAATTCAAGTTGCTGCCTCATGCAATGTAATATATATTTTCTTATTCATTTGCTGCCTCCAAGGTGATGACTAAGATGGGCATGCAATGTAATATATATTTTCTTATTCATTATCTGCCTCCAAGGTGATGACTAATATGGGCATGCAATGTAATATATTTTCTTATTCATTTGCTGCTTTATTAACAAAGCCACGTTGATCATGTCCACCAATCACTTATCTCATTATTTTAATTAATATCATAATTAATTTCTTACTCTCCCGCTTTATCCCAATATTAACTAATCATCCACATAATTAATTTTCTGATCTCAATTCACTTAAATAGTAATCATTTTTAATACACGCCATATACTCATTATTATAATCATGTAGCATAACATAGTCCATAGCCTCGTTTGCCACACATAAAATATTATTTTCAATCATCGTCACCACACTTTTTCGTCTTAAATAATTTTGGGACTTCATCTTTGTACACACCGAGCTCTTAATTTTCATCCTTGGATATGATCGAATTCTCCGGGCTCGGGTAAATTTGCTCAAGCTGGACGATTTTTTTTTTTTTAAGTTAAAAAAAAAATACGGGATATTATAGCTTGGACCATATTTTATTCAAATAAATTTAGAACCTCGACGAAATTTAATTTTCTTCGATTTGTTTATCTTCTAATATTTACAACCCATCTGTACCATCACTCTAACCACCTATAAGCTTGGGGAATAACCTCGTTTCCGTTGCTAATGTCATTTAACTCGCACGCTTTCCAATCTATGAAAACATGGGATGTAACAGTTTGAAATAGGAGAAGTACACTTAATAGGCCCTGAGTTGATCCAACAAGCAGTAGAAAAAGTCAAGGTGATCCGAGATCGATTACTGACAGCCCAAAGTCGCCAAAAATCGTATGCGGACAACCGCCGGCGAGATTTGGAATTTCGAGTTGATGACTGGGTATTTTTGAAGGTGTCGCCAATAAAAGGGGTGATGAGATTTGGTAAAAAAGGAATGTTAAGTCCTCGATACATTGGACCTTATAAAATTATCTGCAAGGTGGGCCATGTAGCTTACGAATTGGGGTTTCCTTCAGAGCTTGAATCGGTCCATCCAGTTTTTCATGTCTCAATGCTCCGCAAGTGTGTTGGAGATCTTATGAGGGTTGTTCCAATAAATGATGTTCAAGTGGCACAAAAACTAATATATGAGGAAATGCCCATTGCCATATTAGATAGGCAAGTACGGAGGCTTCGAAATAAGGAAGTAGCTTCAATCAAAGTCTTGTGGCGAAATAACAACCGAGAAGAAATGACTTGGGAGGCGGAAGAGAAAATGAAAGCCACATACCCGCACTTATTTCAGCCCCCAGAAGAGATCTACGATGAAACATCAAGATTATGAGGTATGTATACTATCTTTTTATGCATATTGGTCGTGTGTGGAAAACTATATTGCTATTGTGTTGTGGCCCTGTGAGGCAATGTTATTGTGGGTTGTTGTGACAGGATGGTAGTGCCATATTACAGGGGAAACTCTGGCGAAATTTTCGTAGAATTCCCGAGTGTTTAACATTCGAGGACGAAGGTTCCAAAAGGGGTGAAGAATGTTACACGTTGGAAAATTGATCGATAACGTACAGTGAATAGGCTAGAGAAGAGCATGACGTATATGATGTTTTGATAAGTACGAAATAGCAATTGATGATCCTAATCGAGATTCGAAGACATTTGACGAAAGGGAAGAAGGTTGTCAAGGAAAGCAAGGGATATGTTGCGTGTCAGGTAAGAATTATGAGCGACAAGTTAATGATGGCTTAATGATGTTTCGGAGAAGAGTGATAATGTCCCTTAGATTTGTATTGAGGTGTTATTCAACTGTCAAGAAGGTTCCATAAGGATTGGAGATCAAACGTGTCAACGAGAATGAGTTCGGATGAACTAGGCATTATACGGCCCAACATACTGGCCGTATAAATTATACTGGCCGTATGTCTGGCCGTATAATCAGCCCAGAATATCACACCTCACTGGACTAGATCTACGGCCAGACATACGGTCAGTATATATTATACGGACCGTATGTTGATCCGTAGAATCCGGTCGGGACAGATTTTAAATGTTGACATAAGGACCCTCTCTCATTTATTTCATTTCATTTCACTTCTCCACACCTCAAGAATCCTCTAGAACTCTCTCCATTCTTCATCCACAAATACCTAAGAGAAATTGATGATCAACTTTACCAAACCCACAAAATCAAGTGTATGAAACATATCAAAGTTCATCTAAGCCAAGAAATCCCAATGGAAGTGAACTGGGGTTTTTGTGCAAGAAGAAAATTCTGGCTCAAGGCTTATTCTCCCATTATCTAAGGTGAGATTTAGGATCATTCCTTGTTATTTAAGGTGCTGAAAGTTAAAACACTTGGATTGTAGAAAGATATAGAAAATGGGTCATAAATGTGGGCATAGTGCCATTGTTGAGTAGTAGTTTGGGGTGAATTATGAATATTGATATGTTGTGATAATAAGTACGCTATAAATGAAATTTAGAACATGGGGTAAGTATTATATGTTAGAAAACGTGATAATGAACTATGACCATGATTATGGAGAAGTTGGAGTGAAATTGCAAAATGTGGGTTATGTAGATGGATGATGATTGTTGCTTGTGATATTGTGAATGTTGTTATCGATGTTTGGGAGTTGATATGGAATATGGGAAAGGTTGTATAAACAAAGGAAATTCTGCCCAATTTTCTTTAGCTTTAGCAAGCACGTTAAGTAATCGATTAGCTAATGTTAATGCGAATTCTCTTGAAGGCAGAAACGTGGCCAATGAAGGAGAACAAGCAAGCGATAGATTAGTTAAACAAAAAAGGTACGTGAGGCTAGCCCTTTATTTGTATGGCATGAATCCTATGGCATGATTTTTCCTTCTTCTCTATGAATCTCCTACATCCCGGAAAACTAAGAGTCTATGTTCATGAATAGCCACATGAGATAAGAGATACATTACGAGCCCAATAATGTTGATGATGAGCTTAAGTCTAAAGATTCTAGAGTTCATGATATGATGTTCCTATAAAGTTAATGATGTTGTTTATTGTATACACTCACCTTATATACTATTTCCTTCAAGGTGAGGCAGAATGCTTATAAATGCTCCATAATGGAATTGGGGGTTCACGACCTTATGTCACCTCGATAAAGTATAGCTATCTTTGAGTTTCTATGCATGAATTATGATCAGTACATGTTGATCATATTACACCGCGCCTATATGGCCGGGAAGAAACCGCTAAGGCGGGCAGTGTATACACCTTTTCTAGATGTCATGGGCAGACACCACTAGTGGGCGACATGAGATGGTACCCCGGACGCGGGAGGCCTAGATGCAGGCTAATGATTATCACACCGTACCTATATGGTCGTGTAGCTTATACATATATTCATACATGATATGATGATGATTATGAAGTAAGCCAGCATGTATTATTTCTTTTATAATTGACAGTCAGTTACAGGTTGCTCCTTATTTGATGCTTCCTTTATCTCATTGACGTATTATTATTACTTATGCCTCTCATACTCAGTACAATGTTCGTACTGACGTCCTTTTTCTTTGGACGCTGTGTTCATGCCCACAGGTGGACAGGGAGGTGATCCAGACCCTTAGGAGTTGTTAGCTGACTTGAGAGCACTCCATTGTTCCGGAGGTGCCTTTGACTATTCTTTTGTGTATATTTGTATATTTTGGGCACGAAGGGGTCCTGTCCAGTCCCTATGTTGAGCACTCTAGTAGAGGCTCGTAGATACGTATGTATGGGTATTATGATCTCACGGTTTCTCCTCGTATATATATATATATATATATATATATATATATATATATATATATATATATATATATATATTAGGTTTATTGCCGAGGGGGCTTATGTATATAATTGTATATGTGTTTCAAATTGTAAATGGTTTTCTTTACGACTAGAAGTGTGGAGCAATAGATAAATACAGAATAAGTATGATAACTAGCATTATGAGTGGTGCTCGGTAGTCAGCTCCAGGTACCCGTCGTGGCCCCCTAGTCGGGTCGTGAAAAAAGTGGTATCAGAGCAGTTCAGTCCTAGGAAGTGTCTACGAGTTGTGTCTAGTAGAGTCTCTTTTATGGTGTATTGCGCGCCACACTAATAAAAGGAGGCTACAGGGCATTTAGGAAAAATGATCATCTTTCATCTTAAGAGATCGTGCGATAGAGCTGTATTATAAGATTTTCTCCTCCCTAATAGTGTGCTATGATTTCAGAAATACCGCCAAACGGAAAAGCTATAGCCGCCCAGAAGGGCAAGACTACGATGAAAAAACGGGTAGAAAGAGAGTCGCCAATGAACGTAGAAGAGGGTGAATCACATAATGAGGCTCCATCTAATGCTTCTTCCACCCACCTATTACAGAAGAACAAGAATGGGCTTCAGCTCTGTCTCCTACGCCTCCAGTTCCCCCACCAGTTACTTCGGGTCAACAAATGACCGAGACTATCCTTTTATTGCATCAGTTAGTTGCTGCCTAGGCACAGCGATAGACTGCAGGTTCAAGTGATCGGGCAGCTAGTACCAGAGCCCGTTTTTTGATGAGTTTGAATCCTCCGGAGTTTTTTGGGTCAAAGTCGGATGAAGACCCGCAAGATTTTATTGATGAGATGCTGAGAACATTGAGGATTATTCATGCCTCTGAAACTGAATCTCTGGAGTTGACATCTTATAAACTCCGAGATGTGGTGGTATTGTGGTACAATAATTGGCCAGCATAAAGAAAAGAAAATAATTGGCCAGCATCCCATGTGGCAAGAATTTGTTGATGCTTTCATCCGCCACTATTTGCCACCCGAGGTCCGCCGAGCTAGAGCGGATAGGTTCTTAAATCTAAAGCAAGGAAATATGAGTGCCCTGGAATACAGCCTTCAGTTTAATTCATTGGCTAGATATGCCCCGATTATGGTAGCTGATATGGGAGACAGGTACATAGGTTTGTGAGTGGCTTAGGGCCATATTTATTTAAAGATTGTTTGACGGCTTCGTTGCAAGATGGATGGATATTTACCGAATACAAGCCCATGCCCAGAATTTAGAAGGACAACAACCTCCTCAAAGGGGTGATCGTGATATCCATAGAAGGAAAGGCAAGAGGGCAAGATCTATGGGGGCAGGAAGTGATTATAGAGGGGGATCAAGGCAGACATATTCTAGACACTCAAGCCAGTCGGTGACTAGTGATCCTCCTCGATTTACGGGTAGGAGATTTCATCGCTCCTTTCCTTCAGAATAGGGTAAGAGTTCGAGGGCCTCAGATACTCAGTTTGGGGGAGATTATAGCTAGAGGAGACCCCCAGTACCGCGATGCAGCCAGTGCGGTAGATTACATTCCGGAAAGTGTCGCCAAGGATCAGATGCTTGCTATGCCTGCGGCCAGGTTGCGCATATGATGCGAGATTGCCCATCGGTGAGTGGTAGAGTTGGGGTTCAGCCTATAGGATCAGCGGTTGGTTCTTCTTCAGTGCGCCCGGTAGGTCAGACTTCCTAGATTCCAGCAGGCCGAGGTATAGGCCGAGGGGGAGAATCTACTTCAGGTGCCACTCAGCCCCGTGTGTATGCTTTTGCCGGACGACAGGATCTCGAGTCCTCCCCGGATGTCGTTACAGGTACATTATCCGTATTTTCCCATGAGGTGTATACATTGATAGATTCGGGTTCTACATTGTCTTATATTACTTCGTATGTTGTTGGTAGTATTAGGGTTAAACCTAAGCCAATTAAACCTTTTGAGGTATCTACTTCGGTTGGTGATCCCGTGATAGCTAGAAAGTGTATAAAAATTGTGTAATTGTGATATGCGACCGTCAGACTAAAGCAGATTTAATTGAGATGGAAATGTTAGATTTCGATGTGATTATGGTTATGGATTAGTTTGACTCATGTTATGCTAATGTTGATTGCCAAATGAAAGTGGTTTGATTTCAATTTCTGGGAGAGCGCGTGCTTGAATGGAAGGGTAATACAACAACTCCAAAAGGTTGGTTTATTTCCTACCTTAAGGCAAGGAAGATCATAGCCAAGGGTTATATTTATCACTTAGTCCGAGTTCATGACACCGAAGCAAAGTCACCAACTTTCCAATCCGTTCCGGTAGTGAATGAATTCCCGAATGTATTTTCAGAAGAACTTCCAGGCCTTCCTCCCGAAAGGGAGACTGATTTCACTATTGATGCATTGCCAGACACCAAGCCTATTTCCATTCCTCCTTATCGAATGGCCCTGACAGAATTGAAAAAGCTAAAGGCACAGTTGAAAGATTTGCTTGAGAAGGGGTTTATTAGACCCAGTTCGTCACCATGGGGAGCACCAGTCTTGTTCGTAAGAAAGAAGGATGGTTCCCTACGAATGTGCATCGATTATAGGCAGTTGAATAAGGTGACAATAAAGAACAAATATCCTCTCCCAAGGATTGATGATTTGTTTGATAAACTACAGGGTGCCAAGTGGTTTTCTAAAATAGACTTGAGGTCGGGTTATCATCAAGTGAGAGTTAGAGAAGAAGGTATTCCTAAAACCGCTTTCAGAACGAGATATGGCCATTATGAATTCCGGGTGATGTCGTTTGGGTTTTACCAATGCTCCGGCAGTGTTCATGAATTTGATGAATAATGTATTCAGGCCTCACTTGGATTTATTCGTAACAGTGTTCATTGATGATATTCTGGTATACTCTCGCACAGAATCAGAGCATGCCGATCATTTACGTATTGTTCTTGGAATTTTTCGAACCCGAGAATTATATGCAAAATTTCCAAAGTGTGAATTTTGGTCGAATTCTGTTACATTTTTGGGCCATGTTATTTCAAATGATGGCATTCGAGTTGATACTCAGAAAATCGAAGTTGTGAAGACTTGGCCAAGGCCTACGACGCCTACAGAAGTCCGTAGTTTTCTGGGATTGGTAGGGTACTATAGGAGGTTCGTAGAGGGATTTTCCTCTATTTCAGCCCCATTGACGAAGCTAACCCAGAAGTCAGTTAAATTTCAATGGGATGATGCTTGTGAATGCAGTTTCCAAGAGTTGAAGGACATATTAACCTCAACCCCAGTCTTAATACTTCTAGAAGGGCCAGATGGTTATGTTGTGTACTCTGATACTTCCGGTGTTGGGTTACGATGTGTGTTAATGTATCACGGTAGTGTTACACCTCGGAAATTGCTCCGTGAGTGTACAATAAATAGACCAACGAAGAGTATGAGTGTATGGTGTTTTACTAAGAAGGGGATTACTACTTATGAGTTTTGAAAATGCGAAAGTTGCAGATTTGCACTTCGGCCCAATTGATCGTAAAATAGAATACGACCCGTAAAGTGGTTTATGAACCGTAAACTGCTATTGTCTTTCAACATTCCAAAACTTCAACTTTCTGCCAAATGTCTAAATGGTTAAATACGACTCAGAATACGGACCGTAAATCAAAATACGGCCCGTAAACTGTGATCGTAAACCACCATGACATCCAGCAAACCTTTCTGGTTCTGTTATGCTTAGATACGGTTGTGAAAGACGGACCGTAAACCAGAATACAGCCCGTAAACTGGGTTTACGGCCACTGTACACTTTCGACGACTGTTCACTTCAGATTAGATTTTGGGTTATTAAAAAGGGGACCAAGTTTATTATTTCATTTCATTTTACTTCTACATGACACCCATTCTCTCTAAAACATCTCTCTACATAAATTCCACAAGAATTCAAGGATATTTGGTGATCAACAACATAAACTAAGTGAATCAAGTATAAGAAAACCCATTAAGGATCATACAAGTCAAGAGATCTCATTGGAGATAAACTAGGGTTTTGCTCAAGTGGAGTATTATCAACCAAGGCTTGTTCCTACGACATCTAAGGTAAGATTTATGATGTTTCTATGTTGTTTAGGGTATTTAAGAGTTGAAATACTTGGATTGTAGAAAGGTATGGCAAAATGGGTCAAGAATGTGGAAAAGTGCCATTTTGAGAAATAGTTTGAATTGAGTTATGAGTCTTGATGTATTGTGATGTAAATTTGTTATAAATGATGTTGAGAACATGAGATGAGCAATGTACGTGAATGGACATAGTTGTGTGTTATAACCATGGATATGAGTAATTGAAAGTAAGTCTAGAAATGTTGATAATGTGGATGAATAATGATTATTGTTATGGTATTGTGAATGCATTATTGACGTTCGGGAGTTGATATACGCTATGGAGGAATGTCTTATAAATAAAGGAGAGGATATCCGATTTTCTCTAGTTTGGGTCAGATATGCTAGCTATCGATTCTAATGATAGTATGACTTTAATTAAGGTAGAAACGCTAGCATTGGAGGTGAACGCGCAAGTGTAAAATAGTGAACGGAAAAGGTATGTAAGGCTAACCCTTCTTTCATAAGGCATGGTTCTTTGGCCAAATATCTAACTCTTCTATGAGACTATGAGGTCCTTCAAATGATTTGATCTCCCGAGCTAGTAAGCTCATGATTCTTGATACGCCACGATTGTACTCAATCCCTCGTATGACGAGTAAGCCGATAAACATAAATGTGATGAATGACGATGATAGTATAATGATGTTGGTGACGATGATGATAATGATGTAAATAGTAAAGATGCTTATGAGATATTATGTATATGTGTCTATGTATGACTATTATGGAACCTCGAGCTTATGAGGCCGGGTAAGATATGTAAATAAGTATGTATATGATTACGTAACACGGTTAACCCACCTCTGCAGATGGTACGGTTAACCCTGACGCCTTGGTAGGGCCAGGTAGATGTAACCCTGAAGCCTTGGTAGGGCCAGGTATGAGTAACCTTGAGCCTTGGTTGGCCAAGTATGTGTGAAACACCGATCTTTCATGGTCGGGTATGCCATGTAAATGCTATCTATATGATATGATTGTGTATATGATATGGTTACGAGTATGAATACGAATATGATACGATATGAATGTGAATAAAGGTATGTATGAGTACAAATTGTCATGACCCAGCTAGGGGCCGTGACGTGTACCCGGGGCTAACCACTGAGCACCGCTCGTGCCATCACTTATTAAGATTATTTAGCAATCATTTATCCGATTCATGCTTAATCTATAATAAAAATCCATTTTTATTTACGAACGAAATGCTTTTATACATACGAGCCCTTAGACTAGCAAAATAATATACACATATATATATATACATAATGACCATGCCATGAAACCACACGACCCACGTCGAGTATCTACGAGCCTCTAAGAGATGACATCTACAACTGTACACAAAAGAATCATCATAGGCACCTCCGGGACAATGGAGGGCTTTCAGTCAGCTAGCAGCCTCTAAGAATCCGAAACAAGATCGCCCTCCTGTCTACCTGTGGGCATGAACACAGCGTCCAAAGAAAAAGGACGTCAGTATGAATATTGTACTGAGTATGTAAGGCAGGAATGAAATAAACAAACAGAATAGAAAGATCATGAGTCATGGGACAAAGATATAACCTGCACACATGTCATAGGCAATCGTATTATTATCATATTTCACATTATACACAATCATAGTACCCATGCTGTCACATCCCATACATCATCACGTACGTCATCATATGCCTCTTCACATCATAATTTGTATCGTTACCCGCGTCCGGGTAACCCTCATATGCCGCCCACTAGTGGTGTTCATGCCCGGCCCTCTCGGCTCGGTGTAAACATCGCAGCCCACATTAGCGGTGACATGCCCGACCATATAGGCGCGGTGGAATCATACGCAACCCGCAGTAACGGTGACATGCCCGGCCATATAGGTGCGGTGGAAATCTTATCATCACAACAGCAATCATAACACATCATTATTATACATCTCAAGCCATAGCATCATGTTATCATTTCTTAGTGTTCCATGTATCCCAGAGTGTTACAAGTTAGCATTACTTATCATCTTATTGTCATAACATACAATAGCATAAAGAGCATTCATTAAGCTTTAAGACAACCATACTATGTCGGGGTGACGTAAGGCCGTGAACTCCCGATTGTATTATGGACATTTATGAGTATCATGCCTCGCCTTGAAGGAAAGAAAATGTAAGGCGAGTGTTAATGATAATAGCATCATTATGATTGTAGGAACATCATGCCACAATTTCTTGAGTCTCTAGACTCTAGCTCATTGTCATCACTATCATGCTCATAGGGGATTTAATATATAGAAGGACTCTTAAGCTTCATCTTATAGAAGGATTTGTGGAAATCTTGAAGGATTCATGCCTTTTGAAAGAATAGTTAAGCCTCACATACCTTTCTCGTTTAAGAAATTTAGCGTTTGCTTATTCTCCTTCAATGTCACGCGACTACCTTCAAAAAGAGGATTCGTACGATCGTTAGTTAACCAACTATAAGAACGCACTACTATTTCTAGAGAAAATTGGGCAACCCTTCCTTTGTTTATAGTACTTTTCTCGTATTCCATATCAACTCCCAATCACCCACAATAACAATCATAATATAGCAAATCGCAATTATCATTCATATACAATGGCCATGATCTACCATTTCTCTTCATTTTTCCCCACATTTATGGTTTTGGGTTCGCTATCGTATTTTCCCATGTATCACACTTATCTCATGGTATACATGTCATTTATGACATACTCATACTCACAACACACTAACATTCACGATTCAATTCAACTACCACTCACTCATGACACTATTCACTCTTGAAAGACCCATTTGCTATGTTCTTCTACAATTCGGGTATCTTAACCTTCCAATATCTTAAACAACATAAAATTGTCATGAAACTTACCTTGGATGATGGTTGAACAAGTCTTTAGTGGAGTTTCTCTTCTTAGCACCAAAGCCCTAGCTCACCTCCTTTGGTTTTCTTGAGGAGGATGAACTTTTCTTGAGTTTCACACACTTTGATTCATGGATCATGTGTCGTTGATCTTGGTTTCCCTTTGATTATCTTGAATTATTGTGGATGAAGTGCTTTGAAGTGTTCTAGAGAGTTCTTGAATTGGAAAGATGATAAATGAAATAAAACGAGCTTGGGGTCCCTTATACTTAACTTAAAAATCTAATTTTTGTGAACAGTATTAGGGGTGTACAGTGGCCGTAAACCCAGTTTAAGGTCCGTATAGTGGTTTACGGTCTATCCTTCATGGCCGTATTTAAGCATATCAGAAATAGAATGGTCTTCTGGGATTATGGTGGTTTACGGTCATAGTTTACGGGCTGTATTTCAATTTACGGTCCGTAAACTGAGTCGTATTTTACCATTTCAACATTTGATAGAAAGTTGAAATCTTGGAAGGTTGGAGGACAACGACAGTTTACGGTCAGTAAACTACTTTACAGGCCATCTTCCACTTTACGACCACTGGGCCGAAGTGAAAATTCTGCATCTTTTGGCTGCACGTTCACGGGGAAATTTTCGAGGTGTAACACAAATACAGAATGGAAAGATCCTATGCACGGCAAGTAAGTGCCTATGACGATGATATTACTATCTGCCATCTTATGCTAATTCTCATGTTGCTTATTATGCTTCTATATTGATATTGATCATGCTTTACATACTCAGTACATTCTTCGTACTGACGTCCTTTTGTTTGTGGACGCTGCGTCATGCCCGCAGGTGCACAGGGAGACAGGCTCGATCCATAGCGGTATTCTCAGAGACTACTAGCAGAGCTCCATTTCATTTGGAGCCATAGCTTTTGGGTACTTATTCTTTTGTGTACATAATTATGGGCATAGCGGGGTCCTGTCCCGCTTATGTGATATGTTATACTCTTCTTAGAGACTCGTAGATATGTGAATATGGTTAGATGTGTCTGGCCTTGTCAGCCTATATTTTGTATATCATTTTGATAGCCTTGTCGGCCCATGTACATTGACGTGGTATAGATGCCAACCATGATATGCAAGCATTGTCGTCCAATGGGACTAGAACGAATGATGAGTAGAAATGTATGTTTAATTATATGGCTCACCTAGATGTAAGTATAAGAGTAAGCCAAGGGGTGCCCTGGTGGGCTAGCACCGGGCGCTCGTCGCGACCCTCTAGACAGGTCGTGACAAAAGTGGTATCAGAGCAGTTCGGTCCTAGGGTGTGTCTACGAGCCGTGTCTAGTCGAGTCTTGGTTATGGGTGTGTTGCGCGCCACACTTATTAACGAGAAGCTGCGGACATTTTAGGAATAAATGACCTTCTTTCTTTATGAGAATCGTGCGATAGAGCTATGGTATAAGAAATTCTTGTCCTTTAATCGTGTGTTGTGTATGTCAGAAATGCCTGTAAAGAGAAAGGCTACAGCAGCCCAAAAGGGCAAGACGGTGGCAGAAAAGCGGGCTGAAAAAGCACCGCCACCGGTAGTAGAGGAAAGTGAGTCCCAGAGTGCAGCTCAATCTCAGTCCTCCCGTTCAGTACCTATATTAGAGGAGCATGAGGGAGACTCAGCCCCGGCTCCAGCACCTCCAGCTCCCCCACCAGATGCTTCAGGCCAAGATGTGAAAGAGGCCATACATTTTCTTACCGAGTTCGTTGCTGCTCAGACTCAGCGGCAAAGTACAGCGCAAGGTGACAGGGCTGTTAGTGCAAGGGCCCGTGACTTCATTACTTTGAACCCCCCGAAATTCTTTGGGTCAAAGCCAGAGGAGGACCCTCAGGACTTCATTGATGGTATGTTGAGGACGCTTCGATTGATACATGCTTCGGACACCGAGTCGGTGGAGTTAGCATCGTATAGGTTGAGAGATGTCTTGTCACGACCCGACTCGGGGCCGCGACGGGCACCCAGTGCTAGCCCACTCGGGCACCCAGTGCTAGCCCACCCGAGCACCCTCTTAGCTTACCCTCATACTTACATCTAGGTGAGCCACATAATTATACATACATTTCCATTCATTCGTCAACTAGTCCCAATTGGACAACAATACATTTATATCACCATAGGCATCTAAGCCACATCAATGTACGTGGGCCAACGTGGCAGACAAAATGATATACAAAACATAGGCCGACAAGGCCGGACATGTCTAACCATATACACATGACTACGAGCCTCTAGGAAGAGTATAACATATCACATGAGCGGGACAGGACCCCGCTATGCCCATAATTATATACACAAAAGAATAAGTACCCAAAAGCTATGGCTCCGAAGGAAATGGAGCTCCGCTATGTAATCTCTGAATAAGCAGCTATGGATCAAGTCTGTCTCCCTGTGCACCTGCGGGCATGACGCAGCGTCCACAAACAAAAGGACGTCAGTACGAAGAATGTACTGAGTATGTAAAGCATGATCAACATCAATATAGAAGCATCATAGACAATATATGAAGTGGCATAGGAGGGAAGACAATAATATCATCATCATGGCACTTACCTGCCTTTCATAGGAACTTTCCATTTCTCATGCGTATTTCATAATAGTGCTCGTATTCATATACATGCCCCTATTCGCATTCTTATACATAGTATTTTCACATTCATATTCATATTATATACATAGCCATACACTTATATACATACATAGCGTACCCGACCATAAGGTTCGGTGTTTCATACATACTTGGCCAACCAAGGCTCAATGTTATTTCTACCTGGCCCTACCAAGGCTTCAGGGTTATCCGTACCATCTGTAGATGTGTGCGCGCGTTACGTAGTCATATACATACATATATATATATATACATCCATATACATATATTCTACCCGGCATTATAAGCTCGGGCTGTCATTATAGCCCTTCATAGGCACATATGAATATAATAGCCCGTAGGCACCTTTAGCATCATTATCATTATCATTGTCATCACTAACATCATCGTTTTCGCTACATCTCTATCTTATGCTTACTCGTCAAATGGGGTGCGTAGTACATTCGTAGCACGTATCGAGGATCGTGAGCTTATGAGCTCGGAGTGTTAATCGTTTGAATACAACATACTCATATAGAGTGTTCAAGAGTTTGGCCAAGGAACCATGCCTTATGAAAGAAGGGTTAGCCTTACATACCTTTTCGTCGGACTATTCTACACTTGCACGCTTCCTTCCAATACTAGCGTCTATACCTTCATTAATATCATAACAATGGCCATTAGTCATTCACGTTATCCACATTATTTAGATTCCTTAATTTGCCTCTAATTCACCCATATTCATGGTCACATCATCCAACTTCGTCCATTCGTCTAAAGTGTCTAGTTCATGATCTTAGTACCATTTAAAATGCATCCATATCACAACAAAACAACATTCATGATTCAATTCAAACTATTCCTCAAAATGTCACTATTCATCATTCATGACCTACTTGACCATATTTTCTACAATCCATGTATTTCAACTCTTCAATACCTTAAACATCATGTAAAAATCATAAATCTTACCTTAGAAGTTGTAGGAACAAGCTTTGGTTAGTAATACTCCACTTTGAGCAAACCCTAGTTTTTCTCCATTTGCATTTCTTGGCTTGAATGGTATTTAATGGCTGGCTTACACTTGCTTCACTTGTTTATGTTGTTGGTGACTTATAATCCTTGAAAACTTATGAAATAAATGTAGAGAGATGATTCTAGAGAGAAGTGGTGTAATGTAGAAATGAAATAAAACAAGTCTTGGTCCTCATATTTAATGAATTGAAATTCTGTGCTGCGGTGTACAGTGGTCGTCCATGGAGGTTTACGATCCGTATTCCAGTTTACGGACCGTCCCTCGTGGTCGTCTTTAACCTTAAGCAGAACCAGAAACTTTGGCTGCATGCATGGTGATTTACGACCATGGTTTACGGGCCATAAATCACTTTACGGTCCGTCCACCAGGTCGTATTTTACCACTTCTCAACTGGGCAGAAAGTTGAAACCTTGCATGGCAATTTACGACTACCAGTTTACGGACCGTATTCCATTTTACGGTCCTTATTTTGCACTTTACGACCACTGGGCAGTTTTGCCAACTTTCAACTTTTCACATTTCTCGACTTTTCATTCTAATCATTCTCGTCCATATACGCACATTGCTCATGAAACATTATACACTCGCACTCCTCGCACACATCACTAGTTCGTTTACTTGCATACCAACGGGAAATTTTTCGAGGTGCAACATTCTTCCCCCCTTAGGAACATTCCTCCTCGAATGTTAAAGTCTCGGGGAATTCTACAAAAATTTCGCCAGAGTTCCCCTTATAATATGGCGCTACCATCCTGCCACAACAACCCATAATATCGATGCCACACAAGGCCACAACGTAACAACATAAAATTTTTTGGCCACACATGACCCAAAAGCATAAAAGGAAATATACATACCTTATGATCTTGACGTCTCATCTTGGGCTTCTTCCACGGGCTGAAATAAATGTGGGTATTTAGATCGCATACTTTCTTCTGCTTCTCATGTCATCTCCACTCGATTGCTATTCCTCCACAGAACTTTAATTGAGGCCACTTCCTTGTTCCTAAGCCTCCGTACTTGCCTATCTAATATGGCAATGGGTACCTCTTCATAAGTCAATTTCTCTGTGACTTGCACATCATTGACTGGGACTGTCACGACCCAACCCCGTAGGCCGTGACTAGTGCCCGAACTGGGCACCCGAACACACTTATCCAATCCGACTCACATACAGACAACGTATACAGGCACACATATCACACACTGCCTCAAATTATATCAAACTGTCTCAGACACATTTCAACACAACCATATATATATCAGAAGCCGACAAGGCTATCAAATGGCGCAACGGCCCAAAACATATACAAGTGCACGCCGACAAGGCTGCCATGGCGAGTGGGATCATACAAACACATCAGTACAGAAGTAGGCACAAACCCACATATACGTCTACAGACCTCTAAACAGACCAACCGAATCTTATGGCGGGACAGGGCCCCGCCGTACCCCTGAACAAATATATACATATGCAACGAACGACTATATATACCAAAATGTAGGCTCCGGAATAAGAGGAGCACTCCAAACAGCATAAGAGGGTGTCCTAAACTGGTGGATCACCAAACTGTGCGTCAGTACCTGCGAGCATGAAACGCAGCCCCCGAAGAAAGGGGGTCAGTACGAAATATGTACTGAGTATACAAAGCAGAAGCTACAGAAAACAAATCTGAGGCATAAATGAAATAGAAGTACAGAAAATAAGTGCAAGCCGAAAATATCAAAATGTTTAATTTCGAAATATAAGTCATGCATAGGGCACAAAAAATATGGTCGCCCGCCCGTCGATGGCGCCATAACACAGCATAACACCAGAAGGTTTCAAATCTCTGTATCCCCGTCACACATCATAACAAAGCAGAATACCATACACAGTATAACACCATACACAGCACAACGCCAAATATAAGTGGAACCCGACCCTCTAGCGAGTGGCTCGGTGAACCATAAACACAGAATAACACCGGAGTATATCAAAGTGCGCACGACAACAGAACCGGCCCGGGACTCGGCGAAAGATATAACAAAGCGCACGAGTAGAGTCGTGAGTAACCATATGCATAAAATCATTATCATGGACTCAATTATAAGTAAAATGACCATACTTGAGAATCAAAATAATAGTTATACCAAATTCTTTCAAGAGTCCTCCGAATTACATAAAGGAATGTCGCGGGACCCACGGACGGGTATCGACCCGAGCCGGGCCCGCCTATGGAAAACATACTCACCATACGCCATGCAAACTCCTACGAAAATATCGGAGCAATCCGAGCCTTTCTGTGAAAGATACGACGTCCAGAATTATGGAATTCTTTAAAACAAGGCTTTTTGTGCAACATTTGAAAAACAATTATTTCGAAGACATAAGGGTTCGTATTTCATTACATCAAATATACGAATGCCAAGAAATATATATATAAGAGTCATAACGTGCTCGGATTGCGGATTTAGAATTTCCTCGAGGCTCGTAACATAGCCTATTTATAACTAAGGCATGCCAAAAGAAGGAAGGTTTGAGCTTTGCATACCTCATACGCACTCCAAGCTAGCCCAACTCAAGCTAATCCCAACCTACGCCTCGGGCTCCTCACGATCTACAAATACGTCAACGAATATCAAACATTAGCCATAGGCACTTAGGCAATTTATTCCAAACTAATACTCAATTCTATAGAAATTTGGGCAGCATTTCCCCTGTAAATAGGCCAACCCCGAGAATTTAACTCGGCCAAATCAACAACAACAACAACAATAACCAACCTAGCAACCCCAATGACCAATCCGAAAGGCAATATAACATTAATAACTCTCTTTTACATCATTCAACAACATTCACAATATTCAATTCGACGGCTTACATTCAAGCCACATCACCGCTCATACATTCAAATACCAACCCGAACCCATACCAACAATATTCAAGGACATTTTAAACAATTTACACAATATTTCCAACAATCCAACAATTGCTCCAATTTTCTCGAAAACAGTCCCAAACCCGAAAACACAACCACAACCCATTCTTGTCATGCAATATGACCTACATTCTGCCACACTACACATATACATATATTGATGATTCTTATTCTTTTCTCCACACTACACAACTAAATATGCTACATAGAATCAATTCATCAACTCAATCACAACACACACATCTACACGATCATACACACCATACATGGCTCACCTCCAACCTACTATATTTCACAAATTTCATCCATATTAACATACTCCAACATGCATAAAACATTCACAACACATAAAACAAGATCAAATCTTATCTTTCTTCTTCAACTCCACAATAGGCTAGGGTTTGCGATCTACTAGACGGATGGTTTGATCGCTCCAACAACACTTCCACGTTACTTAGGGACCTTAAATTAGTGGATTTGCACCAAAGAAATATTTTTGGGATGGCTAAAATTGGACTTGGTTTTTCTTAGGCTTGGCCGAATGGTTGTTGTTGTTGCTCTTCAACTTCTTGATTTTTGCTAAGTATAGATTGATAGAAGATGACTTAGAAGTCATCTTTTAAGCTCCTAAGTGAACCCTCCAAGTGTCCATGGCCCACACATGAGTTGGACCATTTAAAATTGGCCACAAAATGTGTGGGACCAATTCCAAAGCCACACGGCCAAAGGGCCTTTTTTAGCATGATTTTCAACTTCCAACTATATGACTTTTGGTCCCAACTTTTCCTAAGTGTTCCATGCCCACAATTTCATGTACAACTTATGTCTCAAAATAAAATCGAAGGTCAAAAGTCCCAGCTTCAAGTTTCGGAATGGTCTTGGCCCTAACTTATCATAGTTAATCTGGATTGTCCTAATGTATAAAATACGGGACGTAACAGGGACGATCCTGGTGGGATCTCCAACACATTTTCGAAGCATCGAGACATGAAATACTGGATGGACTGGCTCCAATTCCGGAGGTAGATCTAACTCATAGGCCACTTTGCCTATTTTGCGCACAATCTCATATGGTCCAATATACCGGGGACTGAGCTTCCCCTTTTTGCCAAATCTCATAACGCCTTTCATTGGCGACACTTTCAAGAATACCCAATCCTTAACTTAGAACTCTAAGTCCCTTCGACGATTATCCGCATAGGACTTCTGGTGACTGTGAGCCGCTAACAACCGATCTTGTATGAGCTTGACTTTCTCTATAGCTTGCTGGACCAAATCTGGCCCTATCAACTTGGCCTCTCCAGTTTCAAACCACCCAATCGGGGATCTACACTTTCGCCCATATAAATCCTCACACGGTGACATTTGAATGCTAGAATGATAACTGTTATTGTAAGCAAACTCAATGAGTGGTAAATGGTCATCCCAATTTCCTCGAAGGTCTATCATACATGCTCGTAACATATCCTCGAGAGTCTGAATAGTGCGTTCAGCTTGCCCATCGGTCTGTGGGCGAAATGCCGTGCTTAGGCGCACTTGGGTCCCTAGACCCTCTTGGAACGATCTCCAAAACATAGCTGTAAACTGGGTCCCTCTATCGGAGATAATAGATACTGGAACGCCATGGAGTTTCACTATCTCTTTAACATAAAGCTTCGCATAATCTTCTGCCACATAGGTCGTCCTGACCGTTAAGAAATGAGCTGACTTTGTGAGTCTATCCACAATCACCCATATGGAATCATACTTACGTCGAAACGGGGTAACCCTGTAATGAAATCCATATTAATCACTTCCCACTTCCAAGTTGGGATTTCTATAGCTTGCAATAATCCACCCGGCTTTTGGTGTTCAATCTTCACTTGTTGGCAATTAGGACACTGAGCTACGAATTCCGCTATATCTTTCTTCATTCCATTCCACCAGTATATATACTTAAGATCATGATACATTTTCGTCGCTCCGGGGTGTACGGAGTAACGGGAACAATGAGCTTCCCTCAATATTTGGTGACGTAGGCCTACCACATCGGGAACACATAACCTGCCTCGACATCGGAGAACTCCGTCTCTCGAAATATCAAATGATGACTCCTCCTTCTGAGGGAGTGTATCTCTGTACTGCATTAGCATGGGATCCTCATATTGCCGCTCTTTTACTTCCGCTACTAGCGATGAAACTGCTGAATTCTGAATAGTAGCTCCGCTACTACCTGAGTCCACTACTTGGACTCCTAGGCTCGCTAACTATTGAAGCTCACGGGCCATCTCTTTTTTTTCTGGTCGTACATCACTTAGACTTCCCATGGATCTGCGGCTAAGAGCATCAGCCACAACGTTAGCCTTTCCGGGGTGATATAAGATATCAACATCGTAATCCTTTAGCAACTCCAACCATCGTCGTTGCCGCAAATTCAACTCTTTCTGCTTGAAGATATACTGAAGGATCTTATGATCTGTATAAACATCCACATGGACACCATATAAATAATGTCGCCATATCTTTAATGTATGGACCATTGCGGCTAATTCTAAATCATGGGTCGGGTAATTCTGTTCATGTTTCTGCAATTACCTAGAAGCGTACGCAATCACCTTACTGTGTTGCATCAGTACACAACCTAGCCCGACGCCTGAAGCATCACAATAAACAACATACCCTTCCAATCCCCCTGGAAGTGTCAAGACTGGGGCAGAAGTCAATCTATCTTTCAACTCTTGGAAGCTACGCTCGCAGGCATCTGTCCATTGAAACTTAGCTGACTTCTGAGTCAACTTTGTGAACGGTGCAGAAATAGAAGAGAAACATTCAACAAATCTTCTGTAATAACCTGCTAAGCCCAAAAAGCTACGAACCTCCGTAGGAGTCGTGGGCCTTGGCCAAGTCTTCACGGCCTCAATCTTTTGGCTATCCACCCGAATACCATCAGTTGCAATAATATGGCCCAGAAATGATACTGAGTTCAACCAAAACTCACACTTGGAGAATTTTGCAAACAACTCTTGAGCTCGCAGAACTCCAAGGACTATACGCAGATGCTCCGCATGATCTGTCTCGGATCTAGAATACACCAGGATATCGTCGATGAATACAACCATGAATAGATCCAGAAAAGGTCTGAATACATTATTCATTAAGCCCATGAACGCTGCCGGTGCATTAGTTAACCCAAACGACATTACTCGGAACTCGAAATGGCCATATCTTGTTCTGAAAGTTGTCTTAGGGATATCTTTCTCCCTAACTCTTACTTGGTGGTACCCGGACCTCAAATCAATCTTTGAAAACCATTTGACACCTTGCAATTGATCAAATAAATCATCGATCCTCGGAAGAGAATACTTGTTTTTAATCGTCACTTTATTCAATTGCCGATAATCAATGCACATTCTCAAGGAGCCATCCTTCTTTCGGACGAACAATACGGGTGCTCCCCACGGGGATGAACTAGGCCTAATGAAGCCTTTATTAAGCAAGTCCTTCAATTGCGCTTTCAACTCCTTCAATTTTGTGGGTGCCATTCTATATGGGGGGATAGATATAGGTGTGGTGCCTGGCAACACATCAATGGAAAAATCAATCTCCCGTTCAGGAGGAAGGCCTGGAAGCTCTTCTGGGAACACATTCGGAAATTCGTTCACTACGGGAACTGACTGAAGAGTCGGCGATTCAGCTTCTACATCTTGAACTCGCACTAGATGATAAATACACCCTTTTGTGATCATTTTCCTTGCCTTTAGATAGGAAATAAACCTACCTTTTGGTGATGCCGTATTTTCTTTCCATTGTAACACTGGTTCTCCCGGAAACTGGAAACGAACCACCTTGATCCGGCAATCAACGTTGGCATATCAAGAAGCCAACCAATCCATGCCCATAATGACATCAAAATCTACCATTTCTAGCTCATGCAAATCAATCATAGTACGACGATCACAAATCACAATCACACAATTTCTATATACTCGGCTAGCTATTACCGATTCACCCACGGGTTTAGACACCTCAAAAGGTTTGATAGACTCCGGCTCAATTATAAATCGACCCGCAATATATGGAGTAACATATGATAATGTGGAGCCCGGATCAGTCAAAGCATATACATCATTAGAGAATACCGATAATATACCTGTGATCACGTCAGGAGAAGACTCAAGATCTTGGCGTCCAGCCAAAGCATAAATACGGTGCTGAGGACCGCTAGTACTGGGAGCTCTGCCTCTACCTCTACCATGGCTGACTGGCGCATGTGCACCTGGCCCCGTAGGGCGTACAGATGCTGATGATCCAGTTGCCGACCCTGATGGCTGGGTCCTACCCCTACCCTGTACTGAGGGGCAATCACACATGATATGGCCTGGTTGACCACATGAATAGAAACCATCCGAGCCCAATCGGCATCGACCCCAATGCAACTTCCCACACTGGGAACATCGTGGTACAGGTGGCCTTGACTGGCCTGAATCATCTCTGAACTGAGGTCCTGAATAACTGGGACTCGGCCCTGAACGAGCAGATCTATCGAGGCTCTGGCCTGGAAACCGAGGAGATGCACTGGTCATAGAATAGCCTGAATGTCTAGGGAACTGTTGCCTGTGTCCGCCTCTAAACTCGCTTTTCGGACCCGAAGATCTAGCTCTCTTGCTATGTCCCCGATCTTGCTCACGCTCACTCCTCCGCTGTTGTAGGCTTTCTTCTATGTTCTGAGTATGTGCCTGAATGCGTGCAATATCCATACCATCCTGAAGGGACTCAGTCAAGCATTTATCCATCAAGTGTGGCCCTAGGCCATTTACGAATCGGTGTACCCTGTCGCCCATATCTGCCACCATGGCCGAAGTATACCTAGCCAAGGAGTTAAAGCGGAGGCTATACTCTAGGGCACTCATACTACCTTGCCTCAAATTTAAGAATTTATCGGCCCTTGCTCGCCGAACTTCTGGAGGCATATACTGACGGAGAAAAGCATCAACAAACTCTTGCCATACCGGGGGAAGTGCATTGGCCCCCCGTGAAGCCATCCACACCGTATACCACTGGATCGAGACATCTCTCAATCTATATGACGCTAGCTTTACCGGCTCGGCATCTGAAACATGTATCAACCGGAGCGTCCTTAGCATACCATCAATAAAGTCCTGGGGATCCTCCTACGGTTTTGACCCAAAGAATTTCGGAGGGTTCAAAGTAATGAAATCACGGGCTCTTGCACTAACAGCCCTATCACCATACCCTGAACTTTGCCTCTGAGCCTGGCCCGCAACCAACTGGGTCAACAAATTAATGGCCTCTTTCACATCTTGGCCCGAAGCATCTGGTGGAGGAGCTGGAGGTGCTGGAGCTGGGGTTGAGGCTCCCTCACGCTCCTCAATAATAGGCACTGTCTGGGAGGACTGAGATTGAGCCGCACTCTGGGACTCACTTTCCTCTACTACCGGTGGCGGTGCTTTCTTAACCCGCTTCTCTACCACCGTCTTGCCCTTTTGGGCTGCCGTAGCCTTTCCCTTTTTAGGCATCTCTGAAATACACAACACACGATTTAGGAGCAAGAATTTCCTACATCATAGCTCTATCGCACGATTCTTATGAAGAAAGAAGGTCATTTATTCCTAAAATGTCTGCAGCTTCTTGTTTATAAGTGTGGCGCGCAACACACCCATAACCAAGACTCTACTAGACACGGCTCGTAGACACACCCTAGGACTTAACTGCTCTGATACCACTTTTGTCATGACCCGACTCGGGGCCGTGACGGGCACCCGGTGCTAGCCCACCCGAGCACCCTCTTAGCTTACCCTCATACTTACATCTAGGTGAGCCACATAATTATACATACATTTCCATTCATTCGTCAACTAGTCCCAATTGGACAACAGTACATTTATATCACCATAGGCATCTATACCACATCAATGTACGTGGGCCAACGTGGCCGACAAAATGATATACAAAACATAGGCCGACAAGGCCGGACATGTCTAACCATATACACATGACTACGAGCCTCTAGGAAGAGTATAACATATCACATGAGCGGGACAGGACCCCGCTATGCCCATAATTATATACACAAAATAACAAGTACCCAAAATCTATGGCTCTGAAGGAAATGGAGCTCCGCTATGTAATCTCTGAATAAGAAACTATGGATCAAGTCTGTCTTCTTGTGCACCTGCGGGCATGACGCTGCGTCCACAAACAAAAGGACGTCAATACGAAGAATGTACTGAGTATGTAAAGCATTATCAACATCAATATAGAAGCATCATAGACAATATATGAAGTGGCATAGGAGGGAACACAATAATATCATCATCATGGCACTTACCTGCCTTTCATAGGAACTTTCCATTTCTCATGCGTATTTCATAATAGTGCTCGTATTCGTATGCATGCCCCTATTTGCATTCATATACATAGTCTTTTCACATTCATATTCATATTATATACATATCCATACACTTATATACATACATAGCGTACCCGACCATAAGGTTCGGTGTTTCATACATACTTGGCCAACCAAGGCTCAATGTTATTTGTACCTGGCCCTACCAAGGCTTTAGGGTTATCCGTACCATCTGCAGATGTGTGCTTGCGTTACGTAATCATATACATACATATATATATACACCCATATACATATATTCTACCCGGCATTATAAGCTCGGGGTGTCATTATAGCCCTTCATAGGCACATGTGAATATAATAGCCCGTAGGCACCTTTAGCATCATTATCATTATCATCGTCATCGTTAACATCATCGTTTTCGCTACATCTCTATCTTATGCTTACTCGTCAAATGGGGTGCGTAGTACATTCGTAGCACGTATCGAGGATCGTGTGCTTATGAGCTCAGAGTGTTAATCGTTTGAATACAACATACTCATATAGAGGGTTCAAGAGTTTGGCCAAGGAACCATGCCTTATGAAAGAAGGGTTAGCCTTACATACCTTTTCGTCGGACTATTCTACACTTGCACGCTTCCTTCCAATGCTAGCGTCTATACCTTCATTAATATCATTACAATGGCCATTAGTCATTCACGTTATCCACATTATTTAGATTCCTTAATTTGCCTCTAATTCACCCATATTCATAGTCACAACATCCAACTTCGTCCATTCGTCTAAAGTTTCTAGTTCTTGATCTTAGTACCATTTAAAATGCATTCATATCACAACACAACAACATTCATGATTCAATTCAAACTATTCCACAAAATGTCACTATTCATCATTCATGACCTACTTGACCATATTTTCTACAATCCATGTATTTCAACTCTTCAATACCTTAAACATCATGTAAAAATCATGAATCTTACCTTAGAAGTTGTAGGAACAAGCTTTGGTTAGTAATACTCCACTTTGAGCAAAACCCTAGTTTTTCTCCAGTTGCATTTCTTGGCTTGAATGGTATTTAATGGCTGCCTTACACTTGCTTCACTTGTTTATGTTGTTGGTGACTTATAATCCTTGAAAACTTTTGAAATAAATGTAGAGAGATGATTCTAGAGAGAAGTGGTGTAATGTAGAAATGAAATAAAACAAGTCTTGGTCCTCATATTTAATGAATTGAAATTCTGTGCTGAGGTGTATAGTGGTCGTCCATAGAGGTTTACGGTCCGTATTCCAGTTTACGGACCGTCCCTCGTGGTCGTCTTTAACCTTAAGCAGAACCAGAAACTTTGGCTGCATGCATGGTGATTTACGACCATGGTTTACGGGCCGTAAATCACTTTACGGTCCGTCCACCAGGTCGTATTTTACCACTTCTCAACTGTGCAGAAAGTTGAAACCTTGCATGGCAATTTACGACTGCCAGTTTATGGCGTATTCCATTTTACGGTCCGTATTTTGCACTTTACGACCACTGGGCAGTTTTGCCAACTTTCAACTTTTCACATTTCTCGACTTTTCATTCTAATCATTCTCGTCCATTTACGCACATTGCTCATGAAACATTATACACTCGCACTCCTCGCACACATCACTAGTTCGTTTACTTGCGTACCAACGGGAATTTTTCCGAGGTGCAACATGTCTCGATCCAATGGTATACGGTTTGGATGGCTTCACGGGGAGCCAATGCACCTCACCCGGTATGGCAAGAGTTTGTTGATGCTTTCCTCCGACACTATATGCCTCCAGAATTTCGGCGAGCTAAGGCCGATAAATTCTTGAATTTGAGGCAAGGTAGCATGAGTGCTCTAGAGTATAGCCTCCGCTTCAATTCTTTGTCTAGGTATGCTTCAGCCATGGTAGCGGATATGGGTGACCGAGTGCACCGATTTGTAAAAGGCCTAGGGCCATATTTGATGGATAGATGTTTGACCGCGTCCCTTCAGGACAATACAGATATTGCACGCATTCAGGCTCATGCTCAAAACTTAGAAGAAAGTTTACAACAGCAGAGAAGTGAACGCGAGCAAGATAGGGGTCATAGCAAGAGGGCCTGATCTTCAGGTCCGATGAGTGATTTCAGAGGTGGGCACAGACAACAGATTTCCAGGCACTCAGGCTATTCTATGACGAGTGCACCTCCACGGTTTTCAGGCCAGAGATTCAACAGATCTACTCATTCCGGGCCGAGTTAGAGTTATTCGAGGTCTCAGTTTAGAGATGATTCGGGTCAGGCAAGGCCACCCGCACTACGATGTTCCCAGTGTGGGAAGTTGCATTGGGGTCAATGCCGAATGGGCTCAGATGTTTGCTATTCATATGGTCGACCAGGCCACATTATGTGTGATTGCCCCTCAGTTCATGGTAGAGGTAGGACCCAGCCTTCAGGGTCGGTAGCCGGATCTTTAGCATCTGTACGCCCTATGGGGCCAGGTTCACATGCACCAGTCGGCCAGGGTAGAGGCAGAGGGAGAGTTCCCAGTTCTAGCTGTCCTTAGCACCGTGTTTATGCTTTGGCTGGACGTCAAGATCTTGAGTCTTCTCCTGACGTGGTCACAGGTATATTGTAGATATTCTCTCATGATGTATATGCTTTGATTGATCCGGGCTCCACATTGTCATATGTTACTGCATATATTGCGGGTCGATTTAGAGTCGAGCTGGAGTCGATTAAACCTTCTGAGGTGTCTACACCCATTGGTGAATCGGTAATAGCTAGCCGAGTATATAGAAATTGTGTAATTATGATTTGTGATCGTCGTACCATGATTGATTTGCATGAGCTAGAAATGGTGGATTTTGATGTTATTATGGGCATGGATTGGTTGGCTTCTTGTTATGCCAATATTGATTGTAGAATGAAAATGGTTCGTTTCCAATTTCCGGGAGAACCAGTCCTAGAATGGAAAGGGAATACGGCGTCACCAAAAGGTAGGTTTATTTCCTATCTGAAGGCAAGGAAAATAATCACAAAAGGGTGTATCTAGCATCTAGTTCGGGTTCAAGATGTAGAAGCTGAATCGCCGACTCTTCAGTCAGTTCCCGGAAGAGTTTCCAGGCCTCCCTCCCGAGCGGGAGATTGATTTTGCCATTGATGTGTTGCCAGGCACTAAGCCCATATCTATTTCTCCTTATAGAATGGCTCGCGCAGAATTGAAAGAGTTAAAGGAGCAATTGAAGGACTTGCTTGAAAAGGGCTTTATTAGGCCTAGTTCATCCCCATGGGGAGCACCCGTATTGTTTGTCCGAAAGAAAGATGGCTCCTTGAGAATGTTCATTGATTACCGGCAATTGAATAAGGTGACAATTAAGAACAAGTATCCTCTGCACTGTGTAATCACGCAAAAGACACAAATGCATAGGTAATTTTTACTCCAAGGATTGATTATTTATTTGATCAATTGCAAGGTGCCAAATGGTTTTCAAAGATTGATTTGAGGTCCGGGTATCATCAAGTGAGAGTTAGGGAGAAAGATATCCCTCAGACAGCCTTTAGAACAAGATATGGTCATTTTGAGTTCCGGGTGATGTCATTTGGGCTAACTAATGCGCCGGCGGCATTTATGGATCTAATGAATAATGTGTTCAGGCCTTTTCTGGATGTATTTGTGATCGTATTTATCGGCGACATCTTGTTATATTCTAGATCCGAGGCAGAACATGCGGATCATTTGCGTACTGTGCTCGGAGTTCTTCGAACTCGAGAGCTATTTGCAAAGTTTTCCAAATGTGAGTTTTGGTTGAACTCAGTGGCATTTCTGGGGCATATTGTGGCAGGCCGTCGTATTTTAGTGGACAGTCAAAACATTGAGGCTGTGAAAACATGGCCAAGGCCCACAACTCCTACGGAGGTTCGTAGTTTTCTAGGCTTAGCAGGTTATTACAGGAGATTCGTTGAAGGTTTTTCTTCTATTTCTGCACCACTCACAAAGTTGAACCAGAAATCACCAAAGTTTCAATGGACAGATGCTTGTGAGCGTAGCTTCCAAGCGTTAAAAAGTAGATTGACTTCCGCCTCAGTCTTGACACTTCTAGAGGGATTGGAAGGATATGTTGTTTATTGCGATGCTTCATGCATTGGGCTAGGCTTTGTATTGATGCAACATGGCAAGGTGATGGCGTATGCTTCAAGGCAATTGCGGAAATATGAGCAAAATTATCCAACCCATGATTTAGAATTGGCCGCAGTGGTTCATGCGTTAAAGATATGGAGACATTATTTATATGGTGTCCATGTGGATATTTATACAGATCATAAGAGTCTTCAGTATATCTTCAAACCGAAAGAGTTGAATTTGCGGCAACGACGATGGTTAGAATTGCTAAAAGATTATGACGTTGATATCTTGTATCACCCTGGAAAGGCAAATGTTGTGGCCGATGCTCTTAGCCGCAGATCTGTGGGAAATTTGTGTGATGTGCGACTAGAGAAGAGAGAAATGGCTCGTGATCTCCAGCAGCTAGCTAGCCTAGGAGTTCGAGTAGTGGACTCAAGTAGCAGGGGGACTACTATCCAGAATTCAGCAGTCTCATCGCTAGTGGCAGAAATGAAAGAGCAACAATATGAAGATCCCATGCTAATGCATTACAGAGATACGCTCCCTCAGAAAGAGGAGTCATCATTTGATATCACAGGAGACAGAGTTATCCGATGCCGAGGTAGAGTATACGTTCCTAATGTGGCAGGATTACACCACCAGATATTGAGGGAAGCTCATTATTCTCGTTATTCTGTTCACCCCGGAGCGACGAAAATGTATCATGTCCTTAAGTCGATATATTGGTGGAATGAAATGAAGAAAGATATAGCAGAATTCGTAGCTCAATGTCCCAATTGTCAACAAGTGAAAATCGAGCACCAAAAGCCGGGTAGATTGTTGCAAGCTATAGAAATCCCAACTTGGAAGTGGGAAGTGATTAACATGGACTTCATTACAGGCTTACCCCGTTCTCGCCGTAAGTATGACTCCATATGGGTTATTGTGGATAAACTCACCAAGTCAGCTCATTTCTTACCAGTCAGAACGACATATATGGCAGAAGATTATGCAAAGCTTTATCTTAAAGAGATAGTAAGACTCCATGGTGTTCCAATATCTATTATCCCAGACAGAGGAACTCAGTTTACAGCAAATTTTTAGAAGTCTTTCCAAAAAGGGTTTAGGGACCCAAGTGAGCCTTATCACGGCATTTCACCCGCAGACTAATGGACAAGCTGAGCGCACCATTTAGACTCTTGAAGATATGTTACGGGCATGTATGATAGATTTCAGAGGTAATTGGGATGATCATTTTCCACTCATTGAATTTTCTTACAATAACAGTTATCATTCTAGCATTCAGATGGCACCGTACGAAGCTTTGTATGGGCGAAAATATAGATCCCCGATTGGGTGGTTCGAAATAAGAGAGGCTAGATTGATAGGACCAGACTTGGTCTAGCAAGCCATAGAGAAAGTCAAGCTCATACAGGATCAGTTGTTAGCAGCCCAAAGTCGTCAAAGGTCCTATGCGGATAATCGTCGAAGAGACTTAGAGTTCCAAGTGAAAGATTGGGTATTCTTGAAAGTGTCACCGATGAAGGGTGTAATGAGATTTGGCAAAAGGGGGAAGCTTAGTCCCCGATACATTGGACCTTATAAGATTGTGCGAAAGATAGGCAAAGTGGCCTATGAGCTGGACCTACCTCCGAATTTGGAATCAGTCCATCCAGTTTTCCATGTCTCGATGCTTCAAAAATGTGTTGGAGATCCTACTAAAATCGTGCCAATAAGTGATATGCATGTGATAGAAAAGTTGAATTATGAAGTAGTGCCCATTGTCATACTAGATAGGCAAGTACGGAGGCTTAGAAACAAAGAGGTGGCCTCAGTTAAGGTTCCATGGAGAAGCAGTAAACAGGAAGAAATGACATGGGAAGCGGAAGAGAGTATGCGATCTAGATACCCGCATTTATTCCAACCCCCAAAAGAGATTCAAGATGAAACGCTAACGACATAAGGTATATATACTTACTTTTCATGCTTTTGGTCGTGTGTGGCCATACATATGTTGATATTGTGATGTAGCCCTGTGAGGCGATGATATTATGGGTTGATGTGACAGGATGGTAGTGTCATATTATAGGGGAAACTTTGGTGAAATTTTTATAGAATCCCCGAAGACCTTAACATTCGAGGACGAATGTTCTTAAGGGGGGAAGAATGTTAAACCGCGGAAATTTCTCCGTGAGCGTACAATGAATAGACCAAAGAAGAGTATGAGTGTACGGTGTTTTACTAAGAAGGGGATGACTACTTATGAGTTTTGAAAATGCGAAAGTTGCAGATTTGCACTTCGGCCCAGTTGGTCGTAAAATAGAATACGGCCCGTAAAGTGGTTTACGGACCATAAACTGCTATCGTCTTTCAACATTCCAAAACTTCAACTTTCTGCCAAATGTCTAAATGGTTAAATACGACTCAGAATACGGACCGTAAATCGAAATACGACCCGTAAACTGTGACCGTAAACCACCATGACCTCCAGCAAACATTTCTGGTTCTGTTATTCTTATATACGGTTGTGAAAGACGGACCGTAAACAAGAATATGGCCCGTAAACTGGGTTTACGGCCACTGTGCACTTTCGACGACTGTTCACTTCAGATCAGATTTTGGGTTATTAAAAAGGGGACCAAGTTTATTATTTCATTTCATTTCACTTCTACATTGTTATACCCCGTATATTTATACGTCGAATTATTCGCAACCAAGTCGACTCAAGTTAAAGGCGGAGTCATTTTCGGACACGAAATAGAATCCTTTAAATTTCAATTTTAAATTAGAATATAAATTATTTATAAAATTTTTTTAGTGTAAAAATATTATTAGGGATTAGGAATTAATTAATTGTGATTAAATTATTAAGTGGGGATTATTGATTAATTAATTAATTAATTAATCTAATTATGGAAAGTGGGCCCCACCCGAATTAAAAAAATAGAACAAAGCAATTTGGTGAGTCATGAGAAGGGGGTGCACGTGTCTATCAATGGGATACCATATATATGTGAAGGGGTTGTGAACAATTGCCAATTTTACTTTCATCTTCATGAAATCCAACTTAGAAAGAAAAACAATATATAGGAGCATTTCCATGGCTACTCACGGCCAGCCATGGATGGAAGGAGAAAAATATTTTCTTGCATGTTGTGATCATGTTCCAATTGAATTGCAAGTTCAAGGAGGTGATAGCAACATGGGATATTGAATCGAGGAAGAAGAAATTGCGAAATTGGAGCAATTGGGCGTAGAAATTCCTCCGAGAAAACTTTGGTAAGATTTTCTTATTTTGTTGTGCAATTGTGTTAATAGTGGTGTAATGGAATTATTAAAATTTTATTGGATGAAATTGGAAGTAAGAAATTGCATAAAATCGTTGTTATACGAAATTGTGGGTTAAAATGGATTTAGAAAGGTTGTTGGGTTGTTAGAATTGTTATGGGCTGAATTGTGAGAATTTTATATGTGTATCTCTGTTGTTGGTATTTTTGTGTCAACAGGAGAATAATTGGAAATTCGGGTTAAGGGAATATATAGGGGAAATGCTGCCCGATTTTTGTTAAGCCCTTAAATAATGGAAAACCCTAAACGAGAAAGTATGAGTTAAAGAATAAGTTCTATAAGCGACGGCCTACGGATTTACGAACTAGAATGTATAGTTACTAACGATAACGTTACTCTTATATTAAATAGGCTAAAAGGGCGACAAGGCGAACGAGATTACGAATAACGTTCACCAGGTATGTAAAGCTGTCCCTTCTTTCTTTTGGCATGTCTTAGATTTAAGTGATGAATGATATGAGCTTTGGGGTAATCCTATCCATAAGTCTTGAGTGTGATTTATGATTCTTATTCACTTCTTGATGTTAGAACTCTTAAGCGATTGGGCATCCCTCTTCAGTTTCCTATACGTTGGATAGTAGTCGATATATATAAGTTCCTATTCCTAGAAAATCTACGATAACTGATGTCCTTGACTTCTATAAGCTGTTTCATTCTATATTGACATATGTCTATGGTTCCTAAGGCTCTTTTGATATTGTTTATGATGACTTTCGAGGGATATTTGATATGATTGTCGCTATTGATACTCAGGTGTAAATCCCTTCTTCTTATTCTGTTTGAGTCTTGATAATGTTTTAAATTGCATATGGTTGCTCACTACTCTGCTCGTGCATGCCTCAATATGTCTTTCACCGAGTCCCGGGCCGGGTATGTTATCGTGCACAGTTTCACTGCATTATTCACCGAGTCCCTCACTAGAGGGCCGGGTACGGTATATATATGTATATGATGATATGATGATATGATGATATGATGATATGATGACATGTTATGACTGCCAGGAGGGCATATGAT